>NW_028176149.1:1247500-1322500 GCF_949987555.1 Borostomias antarcticus
AGTTTGTTTTAAATATCAAATCAAATATCAAATCAAAGGTGTTCAGTTCACCTGTGCCATTTCCCACACCACACCCTGATGAAGACTTTATTATAGTCCAAACTACACTAGATAGTATACACTAGAACCAATGGGGTACCTTATAATAAGTATAAATATAATAGTATAATAAGTTATAATTCATTGACTTATTTCGCGAGTTTGAAGCCTATTCAACTATAATGTGAGGTAAACTATTATTTCAATATGTAAAGTCACACTTAAGAGCATTTTCCAAAAAAAAGTATAAAGTAGTAGTTTAAGTCTGGATAGTGAAACACATTAACCTTTGCATGATCTTATTGATGACAGTGAATGTGTTGGCCCAGCCCATGATCAATGTGTTTGAGCGTTACAATACCTTTGGATGAACTCCAGTGTGCAGGATCCAACGGAAGGATACTCGAGGTTGAAGATGTAGTAGCTGCTGAAGAAAGCAGCTACCCCATGCCAAAAAAAAGGGTGTGGGCCCATTAAAACTTGTCCCTCGATGGACAGCATCCATCCAGAGGGCTTCATCATGTCACCTGAAATGAACAGATACCACGTCATGAGTTATTGTGGATAGTGTGCGGTCGTTTAGATCTAGACTATCAAGTTGTTTATAATTAAACAATAATATAGCCTGAGAAGGCATTGTGCTGTGTTAGTAATATAGCTTGGTTTGCAATACAAGTCCTGAAATTAAGGGATTATGTCCATGAGAGTTTAATTTTAAGACATAAAGGCCTGCCTCTAATCAAGGCCTGGGGCACTCTTCGGCTCAATAAATAAAGGTCCATACAGACCTAAATATAAACCATAAAATTACCTTGAATGATCAAGCAGGGAGTGCTTGGGAGTGCTAGAGCATTCACATCAGCGGCAGTGGCGCAGGGCTGTAACATAGTAACACACAATAGCATAGATTTGACATTATGAAAGGATGATGAAGATGATCGTTAATTGGTCCAACTGAGTCAGAGTTAAATCATAGAACATAATTGTGTAATCACTCGTTTGCATTTTAGACGACTTACGTCAACCCCGAGCATAATTTTCTCCTTGGGCTCCTTAAAGTATGTCATAAGGAGCAGGAGGATGCAGGCAGCCTTCTCCGAAGACTCTGGATCATAGCTGGCCAGAACTTCCCTGATCTTGGGGTTGTCCAGTTTTTCGCAGTACTGCAGGATGGTCTGTCCTCTATGACCCAGGGCCTCTTGGAGCTTTGGAAGGATGGTGACGTCCATCAGGAGGCCAAAGTGGGAGAAAAGCCCTCTCTGAGAGAACAGAAAAGGCCATTCCTTTTTGACCTCAGACATTGGTGGTGCAGGCATTCTGTTGAGGTATCTACGCAGGATGACGTAAGTCCTCTCCATCAGAGGGTCTGCTCTCTCTGCCCCACTCATCCCTTCCTCTGTGTATACAGACATACAAACACATGAATGGTGAGCACCCAAGTTACAAAAATGCAGTCTGGTAGCCCCCCCCCCCCCTTAAGGAAATTCATGCATTCTGATGATTACTTGTTCTTAATATTAAGGTGGACTATATATGCTTAAATACATGTGATAATTCCATTCAGGTCTACTTAATTTGCTTCATAGGTCTGAACAGCAGCTTCCTGCATATTCAGACTATAAGACTACCCCACCCCCCCCCCGCTCCACACACACACACACACACACACACACACACACACACACATATGCACACACACGCACACACACACAAAGTATTCAGATCTGAACGAAGAACTTAAGTCACCCAAATTTAAATTCACCTGAGTAGATGTTGCACAGATCCCTTTTCACATCCTCCAATGTTGCCTCGGTCTCCCCCTCTGGTAGGTCTTCTGGGCACCACCTCACACACCTAGGGGTGGGAATCACAGGGTAACTCACAATACTATTAGGGGCGGCTGTAGTTCAGAAGGTAGAGCGAGTCGTCTCATGAACGTGGTTCGAATGCCAGTTCTGACTGTCTACGTGTCAAAGTGTCCTTGAGCAAAACAGTGTGTGAGTGTGAATGGAGAGCTGCTTCTCAGTGTGTGAATGAGAAGACCATTGTTAAGCGCTTTGGGTGTCAAGAAAAGCGCTAATTGCAATATCTAGTTTTTGTCCACCCCTACACATACCCGTATTGGTCGACAGGACCTCTTGTCAACAGTCTGGCCTCTCCTGCCACTCCAGTGCGCTGTCTTCTCTCTCGGCGACGTCGAGCAAGAGTATTGTTTCTGTTTTTATACTCCACTCTTGTTTTGATTTGTTGGAGAAGAGAGTGGCATCCATCTCCCACAGTGTCACCTTGCTTGCCAATGTCAGCAAAGCTTTTTGGATGGCTCCTGACAATGGTTCGGACAACGCTGTGACACATAGCTCTCGTTGGGTTGCGATCATGCTGCATGATCTGATCTACGACCACGTTCACCATGGCCTTTCTCTCCTGTGGTGACGGCCTTTGTTCTTTTTCCACTACATGTTGAATGGCTGCTGGCATCTGGTCCCAGTTTACACGAAAGTCTACATGCCATGGCATGCCAGGCTGTGAAGAACAGTTTGAAGTGCTTCGGGGTGTACCTGGAGAGCTTGGGCTGCTGTACAACAGGTGACGTTGAGGCTGGAGTGCTTGCGGAGAGGACAGAGTGTTTGCAGAGCTTGATGTTGAGGAACTTGAAGCACTTGCCTGGGGAGGAGACAGCTCCATATCAAGCGTTACAAATCCTAGAATGGACAAAAACAAATCAGAAATGAAGGAAGGGCAAGATGTAGGGCTAGGGGCCCAATTGTCTACCAGTTGTGCCAATGTTCCAAAGCCCTAGTTCTAAGTGGCATGTGAGAGTCAAAATATGAATTTACCTTGCTTAATACCCTTCATCAACTTGCGACACTGGACTGGTTTAAGGTATTTGACCAGATCCCTTTCTTCCATTAATGCCAGATCTTCAAGGTTCTCCACTCCAAGTTCATCAAGTAGGGTAGTCAGCAGGTCATCAGGGAGGCCCGGTAAATATGACCAAACTGCTTCCTTTACAGCTTCCATTGCCTAATCTCATTGAGTAGTGTCAAATGAAAATCCCTTCATGCATATTCCCTCCTTGTCTTTTTGCTAAGTTCACACTATAAGCCATTAAAAAATGCCAGCCAACATGTGCTCGCTATACACACAATAATACAAAATCAACTATATTCAAGGTAAAAACTAAAAACTGAGCTTAGTTTAGTCTGCTATAACTAAATAGCCTGCTCCACTACTCACGTCTGTCCTCACGTCTGTCTATCCTCTCTTTCCTCCCTGTTTAAACAGTTTCTGGAAAAGAATGGTGGAGAGCAATAAGCATCAGATCATGCACGTTGTATGCTGGAAGAGGATAGTAGTCCAGTAGATCTTCATGCTTAATGCACACATAATCCTCTTGGGCCACTCCTAAGTTACAGTACACACCTGTGTCACTTAACTTTACAAAAGTGTGTTTCTTTGAGACAAAGTGGACAGAATTATGCACAACAATAACCAGCATAATCTTCCCCATGTGAAGTCCTTCATCACTGTTCCCAAGCAAGATGAACATCCCCTTTCTGTAGTCTGTGCCTTTCACAGTAACATTGTTACAAGCCACTGCAGACTGAGACTCAAATGGACAACTGGCTACAGATGCCCTGATCTTGTCATTGTAATCGTCCACATAAAAACCAGTCCCCTTTTCTACCTGTATGAGTGGAGGGAACAAGTTTCCCGCACTCAAGTAGGCCTGAAGAAGTTGGTGTCTCTCTGCCAGCGTTTTGCACACATTTTTGAAATTGTGCAATTTTCTGGCACACTGTTTGAAAAAAGTGTGTTTGCTTTCAAACCGCAGAGTCCACAGGCGAATAAGTGGGCCAAAGTGGATGATGTGATCTGGATAATGACAGAGATAGTGATGCTTTGGCCTCAGGGGGTGATTGGGGAATAGCCTTTTCCTGTTGCACATGTACTCTTCTATGATGACTTTGAGATATGCTACCTGGCCTGCTGTAATGACTGGTGCACAGATAAGCTCGACTATCTCCCTCAGCTGCAAAATGAGTTGCCACATCTCATTGTCACAGGGATCTTTAATCCTGCCACCCACCAAGAGAGGGAATAATCTAAGGAAACACCAGTTTTGAACTGCATGCCCGCTTAGTTTGTCACTGCCAGGAGAGAGGTCTGCTGGTTTGTCCCTACCATCATTTCCTTCATACCTGAACTGGTTCTTGCACCGATTTAACTGCAGGTAAGTAAAATGATTCTCTTCAACTAAATGGCGAATATATAAAGGAAGGTCATAAGCTATGACTCCCTCAAATAAGTCATGGCCTAGACATGGTGGGAGGCCAGGCTGGCAAACATGGAAATTAGAAAGCTGATTAAAAGGAGAGTCAAATTTGATGCCGCATACAGAGTCTGTGGCACTAGTTTCCAGGTCTTGCAAATTACTTGCGTATGACTGGGGCGTTCTTGTGGTACCACACAACTCAGGATTCGTCATGAATGCATCTCTATCTATCTTACAATAGCGACAGAAATGAATAGACCGACTGAAGTTTTCTAAGAATCCCCCAATAGAATGAGATCCCAGGTTGTCTCCTGCGATGGCAACCAAAGAGCCCTTCAGTACACTGCCATCAGATACGACTACACCTCTCTCCTCCAGGATTTTGAGGTCCTCAATCAGGGGTGCAAAAACTTTATCTACCCCAAAGTACTTAAAGTCCTGCTCTCTACATAAGAGAACAAGTTGCATCTGATCTATAGAGGATCTATTGTAAGGCAAGATGTCTGTCAGGGTAAGGTAAACAGCTAAAACCTTGTGCTTTTTTTTCCCTGAGCCCAGTGGGTTCACGACCTCAAAAGAATCTTGGTACAGTATCAAACCAAGTGAGGAAGGCTCAGCTTTTAACATCGGATTACTTTTAAATCCGTCTCCATCCTTTACATCCTGATAGACACCATCAGTAGATGAATGCAAACGTGTCAAGGTATACTGTTCTCGCAGAGACTCATTTTTGAACAGCGTCACCAATGTCTCTTGTATAGGTATATACTGAGCAAAGCATTCTTTGTCATTTCCATCATTGCCCAAAAGCAAAGGCACGGGATGAACATAGTTGAAACTGTCTTTAAAGGCAGCCTTCCTCTTTGCATCTGTGCTGAGTCTTCCCCTGTTACAGACTGTGAGTAGATCCTCTCTTTTCAGTTCATCAATGATGCTGCTTATAGTGGCCTGAGGGATTCCAAGTCCCTCCAATTTCTCACTCAAAATGTTAAGTGAATGAGACAGGCCAAGTTCATGAGAACTTTGAAAGTCATTAATAATGGTTTGTATGGTGCTTGCTGGTAACAGTAGCCTAGATTGCAATTTCAAGTAGAAAAGGGTAAGGTTCTGCAAAAAAAGAGTTTCATCTACAGCTAATGGCACTTCTGGTTCAGCATCCTGTTCACCAGCAGCTTCTGAACACGACTGACTGGGTTGTGGCTCCTTGCTAATAAACTTGTCTAGTACCAAGTCATCTAAAACTGAATCCTCTGCACACCTATGTTTCCTGGAAATATGTGACACAAAAGTCGTCACGGTTGAGAACCTGCCAACACAACCTCTAAATGGGCATCTAGTTTCCATTCCGTCCTGTATGTGTGTTTTCAAATGCTTAATAAGAGAGGCTAAAGTGTCACTCTTAAATGCACACGAATCGTGTACACATTTCAAGGATGTGTCAGGGGGTACAGCAGATCTGTCAGGCGGTATAGGCCGAGCAGATTGCAGATAGCACTTATGCAGCCTATACATGTGCGATTTCAATGCTGTGACTTTTCTGTACCTCCCTGAGCAGTCATGCACCCCACACTGATAGTAGTAATTGGGGGCATTACTGTGCAACTGTGTGTGCTGAACAAAGCTATGCACGTTCTCAAACACATGCTGACATCCAGTACATTTACAGTGGAACATTGTGATGTAACTAAAGTTACCTACCCAAACCTCACTCTGCCTGACACTGAACAGGATTGTTGGCCTTCCTGACACTGAACGGGGTGGTTGGCCTTCCTGACACTGAACGGGGTGGTTCGCCTTCCTGACACTGAACGGGGTGGTTCGCCTTCCTGACACTGAACGGGGTGGTTCGCCTTCCTGACACTGAACGGGGTGGTTCGCCTTCCTGACACTGAACGGGGTGGTTCGCCTTCCTGACACTGAACGGGGTGGTTCGCCTGCCTGACACTGAACGGGGTGGTTGGGCTCTCTGATGACCTAGGAAAAGAGAGAACAGAGAAAGGACACATTACACAAAGGCAACCAACAATATGATTTTTTCTGTTTGCATGCAGATTATGAATGAGCATGTGGTAAAAAAAATATTATGGAATCTGTTCATATTAATACTTTTGAAAAGAAAAAGAAAGACTAATTTGAAAGAAATAATCATTTAATTCCAAGTGCTCAAGTGAAAAAGAGAGGACCTGTGCTACTCTGGACAGTAAGAGTTTGAGAGAGTGTAAGTCCCCCACCTCTCTCAAGTCGGGGAGTAGCATGCTCTGCCCCTCAAACATGGCGCTCATTATTCACTGTGCTTACATTTTAGGCGCGAACTTGCGCTTCGTCTAGTGGAAGATATGCAATAGGGACTCTAACGACTTGTATGAGCAACAAACGTTAACGTTACTTGGCCAACTATGACACTAAACTGATTTAGATTACCTTGAATCAACGATTTATGTCATGAAACCATCAAGCGCCTAGCGCAAGAAGCACGCTAGCTAGCCTACAAGCATTCATTAGCCTAACTTTAGCTAGCTAAGGTAAAATGACATTGGGCAGGTGCAATGAATGACAGTAACGTTACAGTCTACAGCATACAAGTTAGCATACAACATTAGCTAGCAGCAATGCTAAACTAGCTTATACCAAAGGCGTACCAATGGAGATTATGCCACAGCCTATTCATTTGTGCTGTTTCACTCGAATAATGTTACAGCATAAGCCTACATAAAATGGAGCAGCAACAGTTGGTTGGTTAGCAACTAATGTTAGCTATCAAGCTATCGTGTGCTATCAAGCTACTAGCCAGGCTATTGTAGACCAAAAGTTCGCTAACGTTACCATGTAATGTTACATAACATTACTCAACACGATACTAACGTTAACGTTACTCCACTGGTGTTTGCAATCAAATAGGAAAAAGCACATAAAATACACAACTAACGTTAATCCACATTACGGGCAGTACACTTACTTTACCGATGCAACATTAACGTAAAAGATAAGCGCCGGTGGCATTTCGGCGCGTTAATTTTGACCTGCACAAGCCAGGCGAGCATTACGCTCCAAAATAACCCATCACACGCTAACAGCAAGTGAAAAAGTACAAAAAAGCATCTCACCTGTGAGTCCACTTAATAGTCAAAATATACTGAAGAATGTAACGTTATGGTCTTCTCTTTCGTATAGTTACCACGGAGAACTAGAGCCAGTAACTGTACGCCCTCGAGTTGTTCCTACCACGTCTCTCGTCTCTCGTTCTCACGACTATCTCTCGAGCTGTCGCGGGGCAGTGGCGTTGCTATGCAACCCAAATGCAAAACACTTAAAGAAACGTACTCTTGACCGTTACAATTCAAATTTTACAGTAATGGGTTGTGATATTACAGATGGTTTTGAGTACAGTGCTTTACTGTGAAATAATAGTTAAATGCTGTGAAATCCAATGTTACTGTGGTTTTACAGATATTTGTTGTTATATTACAGGGGCTTTTGATTACAATATCTGACTGTAAAATAATACTGTGAAATACTGTGAAATCCTGGTAATTTTTTACAGTGCAGCCATTGAGGATGTTCCTACACAGCAGCCAATGAAAATGTTCCTACACAGCAGCCAGATTGTGACATCACAGAGCATCCCTGTGATGTCACAATCTGGCTGCTGTGTAAGAACATTTTCATTGGCTGCTGTGTAGGAACATCCTCAATGGCTGCTGTGTTGGAACATCTTCATTGGCTGCTGTGTAGGAACAGTCTCATTGGCTGCTGTGTCTATCTATCTATCTATCTATCTATCTATCTATCTATCTATCTATCTATCTATCTATCTATCTATCTATCTATCTATCTATCTATCTATATGTCTCTATCTCTATCTATCTATCTAGTGAATCTCAGGGCGGCGCGGCCCCCTTTTATACCCTTCCTGGACGATGAAGATGTTCCTGCACATGAAGATGTTCCTACACAGCAGCCATTGAGGATGTTCCTACACAGCAGCCAATGAAAATGTTCCTACACAGCAGCCAGATTGTGACATCACAGAGCATCCCTGTGATGTCACAATCTGGCTGCTGTGTAAGAACATTTTCATTGGCTGCTGTGTAGGAACATCCTCAATGGCTGCTGTGTAAGAACATCTTCATTGGCTGCTGTGTAGGAACAGTCTCATTGGCTGCTGTGTCTATCAATCTATCTATCTATCTATCTATCTATCTATCTATCTATCTATCTATCTATCTATCTATCTATCTATCTATCTATCTATCTATCTATCTATCTATCTATCTATATGTCTCTATCTCTATCTATCTATCTAGTGACTCTCAGGGCGGCGCGGCCCCCTTTTATACCCTTCCTGGACGATGAAGATGTTCCTGCACATGAAGATGTTCCTACACAGCAGCCATTGAGGATGTTCCTACACAGCAGCCAATGAAAATGTTCCTACACAGCAGCCAGATTGTGACATCACAGAGCATCCCTGTGATGTCACAATCTGGCTGCTGTGTAAGAACATTTTCATTGGCTGCTGTGTAGGAACATCCTCAATGGCTGCTGTGTAGGAACATCTTCATTGGCTGCTGTGTAGGAACAGTCTCATTGGCTGCTGTGTCTATCTATCTATCTATCTATCTATCTATCTATCTATCTATCTATCTATCTATCTATCTATCTATCTATCTATCTATCTATCTATCTATCTATCTATCTATCTATATGTCTCTATCTCTATCTATCTATCTAGTGACTCTCAGGGCGGCGCGGCCCCCTTTTATACCCTTCCTGGACGATGAAGATGTTCCTGCATATGAAGATGTTCCTACACAGCAGACATTGAGGATGTTCCTACACAGCAGCCAATGAAAATGTTCCTACACAGCAGCCAGATTGTGACATCACAGAGCATCCCTGTGATGTCACAATCTGGCTGCTGTGTAAGAACATTTTCATTGGCTGCTGTGTAGGAACATCCTCAATGGCTGATATGTAGGAACATCTTCATTGGCTGCTGTGTAGGAACAGTCTCATTGGCTGCTGTGTCTATCTATCTATCTATCTATCTATCTATCTATCTATCTATCTATCTATCTATCTATCTATCTATCTATCTATATATCTATATATCTATATATCTATCTATCTATCTATCTATCTATCTATTTATCTATCTATCTATATGTCTCTATCTCTATCTATCTAGTGACTCTCAGGGCGGCGCGGCCCCCTTTTATACCCTTCCTGGACGATGAAGATGTTCCTGCACATGAAGATGTTCCTACACAGCAGCCAGATTGTGACATCACAGAGCATCCCTGTGATGTCACAATCTGGCTGCTGTGTAAGAACATTTTCATTGGCTGCTGTGTAGGAACATCCTCAATGGCTGCTGTGTTGGAACATCTTCATTGGCTGCTGTGTAGGAACAGTCTCATTGGCTGCTGTGTCTATCTATCTATCTATCTATCTATCTATCTATCTATCTATCTATCTATCTATCTATCTATCTATCTATCTATCTATCTATCTATCTATCTATCTATCTATCTATCTATCTATATGTCTCTATCTCTATCTATCTATCTAGTGACTCTCAGGGCGGCGCGGCCCCCTTTTATACCCTTCCTGGACGATGAAGATGTTCCTGCACATGAAGATGTTCCTACATAGCAGCCATTGAGGATGTTCCTACACAGCAGCCAATGAAAATGTTCCTACACAGCAGCCAGATTGTGACATCACAGAGCATCCCTGTGATGTCACAATCTGGCTGCTGTGTAAGAACATTTTCATTGGCTGCTGTGTAGGAACATCCTCAATGGCTGCTATGTAGGAACATCTTCATTGGCTGCTGTGTAGGAACAGTCTCATTGGCTGCTGTGTCTATCTATCTATCTATCTATCTATCTATCTATCTATCTATCTATCTATCTATCTATCTATCTATCTATCTATCTATCTATCTATCTATCTATCTATCTATATGTCTCTATCTCTATCTATCTATCTAGTGACTCTCAGGGCGGCGCGGCCCCCTTTTATACCCTTCCTGGACGATGAAGATGTTCCTGCACATGAAGATGTTCCTACACAGCAGCCATTGAGGATGTTCCTACACAGCAGCCAATGAAAATGTTCCTACACAGCAGCCAGATTGTGACATCACAGAGCATCCCTGTGATGTCACAATCTGGCTGCTGTGTAAGAACATTTTCATTGGCTGCTGTGTAGGAACATCCTCAATGGCTGCTGTGTTGGAACATCTTCATTGGCTGCTGTGTAGGAACAGTCTCATTGGCTGCTGTGTCTATCTATCTATCTATCTATCTATCTATCTATCTATCTATCTATCTATCTATCTATCTATCTATCTATCTATCTATCTATCTATCTATCTATCTTTCTATCTATCTATCTATCTATCTATCTATCTATCTATCTATATGTCTCTATCTCTATCTATCTATCTATCTAGTGAATCTCAGGGCGGCGCGGCCCCCTTTTATACCCTTCCTGGACGATGAAGATGTTCCTGCACATGAAGATGTTCCTACACAGCAGCCATTGAGGATGTTCCTACACAGCAGCCAATGAAAATGTTCCTACACAGCAGCCAGATTGTGACATCACAGAGCATCCCTGTGATGTCACAATCTGGCTGCTGTGTAAGAACATTTTCATTGGCTGCTGTGTAGGAACATCCTCAATGGCTGCTGTGTAAGAACATCTTCATTGGCTGCTGTGTAGGAACAGTCTCATTGGCTGCTGTGTCTATCAATCTATCTATCTATCTATCTATCTATCTATCTATCTATCTATCTATCTATCTATCTATCTATCTATCTATCTATCTATCTATCTATCTATCTATCTATATGTCTCTATCTCTATCTCTATCTATCTATCTAGTGACTCTCAGGGCGGCGCGGCCCCCTTTTATACCCTTCCTGGACGATGAAGATGTTCCTGCACATGAAGATGTTCCTACACAGCAGCCATTGAGGATGTTCCTACACAGCAGCCAATGAAAATGTTCTTACACAGCAGCCAGATTGTGACATCACAGAGCATCCCTGTGATGTCACAATCTGGCTGCTGTGTAAGAACATTTTCATTGGCTGCTGTGTAGGAACATCCTCAATGGCTGCTGTGTAGGAACATCTTCATTGGCTGCTGTGTAGGAACAGTCTCATTGGCTGCTGTGTCTATCAATCTATCTATCTATCTATCTATCTATCTATCTATCTATCTATCTATCTATCTATCTATCTATCTATCTATCTATCTATCTATCTATCTATCTATCTATCTATCTATCTATCTATATGTCTCTATCTCTATCTATCTATCTAGTGACTCTCAGGGCGGCGCGGCCCCCTTTTATACCCTTCCTGGACGATGAAGATGTTCCTGCACATGAAGATGTTCCTACACAGCAGCCATTGAGGATGTTCCTACACAGCAGCCAATGAAAATGTTCCTACACAGCAGCCAGATTGTGACATCACAGAGCATCCCTGTGATGTCACAATCTGGCTGCTGTGTAAGAACATTTTCATTGGCTGCTGTGTAGGAACATCCTCAATGGCTGCTGTGTTGGAACATCTTCATTGGCTGCTGTGTAGGAACAGTCTCATTGGCTGCTGTGTCTATCTATCTATCTATCTATCTATCTATCTATCTATCTATCTATCTATTTATCTATCTATCTATATGTCTCTATCTCTATCTATCTAGTGACTCTCAGGGCGGCGCGGCCCCCTTTTATACCCTTCCTGGACGATGAAGATGTTCCTGCACATGAAGATGTTCCTACACAGCAGCCAGATTGTGACATCACAGAGCATCCCTGTGATGTCACAATCTGGCTGCTGTGTAAGAACATTTTCATTGGCTGCTGTGTAGGAACATCCTCAATGGCTGCTGTGTTGGAACATCTTCATTGGCTGATGTGTAGGAACAGTCTCATTGGCTGCTGTGTCTATCTATCTATCTATCTATCTATCTATCTATCTATCTATCTATCTATCTATCTATCTATCTATCTATCTATCTATCTATCTATCTATCTATCTATCTATCTATCTATCTATCTATCTATCTATATCTCTATCTATCTATCTAGTGACTCTCAGGGCGGCGCGGCCCCCTTTTATACCCTTCCTGGACGATGAAGATGTTCCTGCACATGAAGATGTTCCTACATAGCAGCCATTGAGGATGTTCCTACACAGCAGCCAATGAAAATGTTCCTACACAGCAGCCAGATTGTGACATCACAGAGCATCCCTGTGATGTCACAATCTGGCTGCTGTGTAAGAACATTTTCATTGGCTGCTGTGTAGGAACATCCTCAATGGCTGCTATGTAGGAACATCTTCATTGGCTGCTGTGTAGGAACAGTCTCATTGGCTGCTGTGTCTATCTATCTATCTATCTATCTATCTATCTATCTATCTATCTATCTATCTATCTATCTATCTATCTATCTATCTATCTATCTATCTATCTATCTATCTATCTATCTATCTATCTATCTATCTATATGTCTCTATCTCTATCTATCTATCTAGTGACTCTCAGGGCGGCGCGGCCCCCTTTTATACCCTTCCTGGACGATGAAGATGTTCCTGCACATGAAGATGTTCCTACACAGCAGCCATTGAGGATGTTCCTACACAGCAGCCAATGAAAATGTTCCTACACAGCAGCCAGATTGTGACATCACAGAGCATCCCTGTGATGTCACAATCTGGCTGCTGTGTAAGAACATTTTCATTGGCTGCTGTGTAGGAACATCCTCAATGGCTGCTGTGTTGGAACATCTTCATTGGCTGATGTGTAGGAACAGTCTCATTGGCTGCTGTGTCTATCTATCTATCTATCTATCTATCTATCTATCTATCTATCTATATATCTATCTATCTATCTATCTATCTATCTATCTATCTATCTATCTATCTATCTATCTATCTATCTATCTATCTATCTATATGTCTCTATCTCTATCTATCTATCTAGTGACTCTCAGGGCGGCGCGGCCCCCTTTTATACCCTTCCTGGACGATGAAGATGTTCCTGCACATGAAGATGTTCCTACATAGCAGCCATTGAGGATGTTCCTACACAGCAGCCAATGAAAATGTTCCTACACAGCAGCCAGATTGTGACATCACAGAGCATCCCTGTGATGTCACAATCTGGCTGCTGTGTAAGAACATTTTCATTGGCTGCTGTGTAGGAACATCCTCAATGGCTGCTGTGTTGGAACATCTTCATTGGCTGATGTGTAGGAACAGTCTCATTGGCTGCTGTGTCTATCTATCTATCTATCTATCTATCTATCTATCTATCTATCTATCTATATATCTATCTATCTATCTATCTATCTATCTATCTATCTATCTATCTATCTATCTATCTATCTATCTATCTATCTATCTATCTATCTATCTATCTATCTATATGTCTCTATCTCTATCTATCTATCTAGTGACTCTCAGGGCGGCGCGGCCCCCTTTTATACCCTTCCTGGACGATGAAGATGTTCCTGCACATGAAGATGTTCCTACATAGCAGCCATTGAGGATGTTCCTACACAGCAGCCAATGAAAATGTTCCTACACAGCAGCCAGATTGTGACATCACAGAGCATCCCTGTGATGTCACAATCTGGCTGCTGTGTAAGAACATTTTCATTGGCTGCTGTGTAGGAACATCCTCAATGGCTGCTATGTAGGAACATCTTCATTGGCTGCTGTGTAGGAACAGTCTCATTGGCTGCTGTGTCTATCTATCTATCTATCTATCTATCTATCTATCTATCTATCTATCTATCTATCTATCTATCTATCTATCTATCTATCTATCTATCTATCTATCTATCTATCTATCTATATGTCTCTATCTCTATCTATCTATCTAGTGACTCTCAGGGCGGCGCGGCCCCCTTTTATACCCTTCCTGGACGATGAAGATGTTCCTGCACATGAAGATGTTCCTACACAGCAGCCATTGAGGATGTTCCTACACAGCAGCCAATGAAAATGTTCCTACACAGCAGCCAGATTGTGACATCACAGAGCATCCCTGTGATGTCACAATCTGGCTGCTGTGTAAGAACATTTTCATTGGCTGCTGTGTAGGAACATCCTCAATGGCTGCTGTGTTGGAACATCTTCATTGGCTGCTGTGTAGGAACAGTCTCATTGGCTGCTGTGTCTATCTATCTATCTATCTATCTATCTATCTATCTATCTATCTATCTATCTATCTATCTATCTATCTATCTATCTATCTATCTATCTATCTATCTATCTATATGTCTCTATCTCTATCTATCTATCTAGTGAATCTCAGGGCGGCGCGGCCCCCTTTTATACCCTTCCTGGACGATGAAGATGTTCCTGCACATGAAGATGTTCCTACACAGCAGCCATTGAGGATGTTCCTACACAGCAGCCAATGAAAATGTTCCTACACAGCAGCCAGATTGTGACATCACAGAGCATCCCTGTGATGTCACAATCTGGCTGCTGTGTAAGAACATTTTCATTGGCTGCTGTGTAGGAACATCCTCAATGGCTGCTGTGTAAGAACATCTTCATTGGCTGCTGTGTAGGAACAGTCTCATTGGCTGCTGTGTCTATCAATCTATCTATCTATCTATCTATCTATCTATCTATCTATCTATCTATCTATCTATCTATCTATCTATCTATCTATCTATCTATCTATCTATCTATCTATCTATCTATCTATCTATCTATCTATCTATCTATCTATCTATCTATCTATCTATATGTCTCTATCTCTATCTATCTATCTAGTGACTCTCAGGGCGGCGCGGCCCCCTTTTATACCCTTCCTGGACGATGAAGATGTTCCTGCACATGAAGATGTTCCTACACAGCAGCCATTGAGGATGTTCCTACACAGCAGCCAATGAAAATGTTCCTACACAGCAGCCAGATTGTGACATCACAGAGCATCCCTGTGATGTCACAATCTGGCTGCTGTGTAAGAACATTTTCATTGGCTGCTGTGTAGGAACATCCTCAATGGCTGCTGTGTAGGAACATCTTCATTGGCTGCTGTGTAGGAACAGTCTCATTGGCTGCTGTGTCTATCAATCTATCTATCTATCTATCTATCTATCTATCTATCTATCTATCTATCTATCTATCTATCTATCTATCTATCTATCTATCTATCTATCTATATGTCTCTATCTCTATCTATCTATCTAGTGACTCTCAGGGCGGCGCGGCCCCCTTTTATACCCTTCCTGGACGATGAAGATGTTCCTGCATATGAAGATGTTCCTACACAGCAGCCATTGAGGATGTTCCTACACAGCAGCCAATGAAAATGTTCCTACACAGCAGCCAGATTGTGACATCACAGAGCATCCCTGTGATGTCACAATCTGGCTGCTGTGTAAGAACATTTTCATTGGCTGCTGTGTAGGAACATCCTCAATGGCTGATATGTAGGAACATCTTCATTGGCTGCTGTGTAGGAACAGTCTCATTGGCTGCTGTATCTATCTATCTATCTATCTATCTATCTATCTATCTATCTATCTATCTATCTATCTATCTATCTATCTATCTATCTATCTATCTATCTATCTATCTATCTATCTATCTATATGTCTCTATCTCTATCTATCTATCTAGTGACTCTCAGGGCGGCGCGGCCCCCTTTTATACCCTTCCTGGACGATGAAGATGTTCCTGCACATGAAGATGTTCCTACACAGCAGCCATTGAGGATGTTCCTACACAGCAGCCAATGAAAATGTTCCTACACAGCAGCCAGATTGTGACATCACAGAGCATCCCTGTGATGTCACAATCTGGCTGCTGTGTAAGAACATTTTCATTGGCTGCTGTGTAGGAACATCCTCAATGGCTGCTGTGTTGGAACATCTTCATTGGCTGCTGTGTAGGAACAGTCTCATTGGCTGCTGTATCTATCTATCTATCTATCTATCTATCTATCTATCTATCTATCTATCTATCTATCTATCTATCTATCTATCTATCTATCTATCTATCTATCTATCTATATGTCTCTATCTCTATCTATCTATCTAGTGAATCTCAGGGCGGCGCGGCCCCCTTTTATACCCTTCCTGGACGATGAAGATGTTCCTGCACATGAAGATGTTCCTACACAGCAGCCATTGAGGATGTTCCTACACAGCAGCCAATGAAAATGTTCCTACACAGCAGCCAGATTGTGACATCACAGAGCATCCCTGTGATGTCACAATCTGGCTGCTGTGTAAGAACATTTTCATTGGCTGCTGTGTAGGAACATCCTCAATGGCTGCTGTGTAAGAACATCTTCATTGGCTGCTGTGTAGGAACAGTCTCATTGGCTGCTGTGTCTATCAATCTATCTATCTATCTATCTATCTATCTATCTATCTATCTATCTATCTATCTATCTATCTATCTATCTATCTATCTATCTATCTATCTATCTATCTATCTATCTATATGTCTCTATCTCTATCTATCTATCTAGTGACTCTCAGGGCGGCGCGGCCCCCTTTTATACCCTTCCTGGACGATGAAGATGTTCCTGCACATGAAGATGTTCCTACACAGCAGCCATTGAGGATGTTCCTACACAGCAGCCAATGAAAATGTTCCTACACAGCAGCCAGATTGTGACATCACAGAGCATCCCTGTGATGTCACAATCTGGCTGCTGTGTAAGAACATTTTCATTGGCTGCTGTGTAGGAACATCCTCAATGGCTGCTGTGTAGGAACATCTTCATTGGCTGCTGTGTAGGAACAGTCTCATTGGCTGCTGTGTCTATCAATCTATCTATCTATCTATCTATCTATCTATCTATCTATCTATCTATCTATCTATCTATCTATCTATCTATCTATCTATCTATCTATCTATCTATATGTCTCTATCTCTATCTATCTATCTAGTGACTCTCAGGGCGGCGCGGCCCCCTTTTATACCCTTCCTGGACGATGAAGATGTTCCTGCACATGAAGATGTTCCTACACAGCAGCCATTGAGGATGTTCCTACACAGCAGCCAATGAAAATGTTCTTACACAGCAGCCAGATTGTGACATCACAGAGCATCCCTGTGATGTCACAATCTGGCTGCTGTGTAAGAACATTTTCATTGGCTGCTGTGTAGGAACATCCTCAATGGCTGCTGTGTAGGAACATCTTCATTGGCTGCTGTGTAGGAACAGTCTCATTGGCTGCTGTGTCTATCAATCTATCTATCTATCTATCTATCTATCTATCTATCTATCTATCTATCTATCTATCTATCTATCTATCTATCTATCTATCTATCTATCTATCTATCTATCTATATGTCTCTATCTCTATCTATCTATCTAGTGACTCTCAGGGCGGCGCGGCCCCCTTTTATACCCTTCCTGGACGATGAAGATGTTCCTGCACATGAAGATGTTCCTACACAGCAGCCATTGAGGATGTTCCTACACAGCAGCCAATGAAAATGTTCCTACACAGCAGCCAGATTGTGACATCACAGAGCATCCCTGTGATGTCACAATCTGGCTGCTGTGTAAGAACATTTTCATTGGCTGCTGTGTAGGAACATCCTCAATGGCTGCTGTGTTGGAACATCTTCATTGGCTGCTGTGTAGGAACAGTCTCATTGGCTGCTGTGTCTATCTATCTATCTATCTATCTATCTATCTATCTATCTATCTATCTATCTATCTATCTATCTATCTATCTATCTATCTATCTATTTATCTATCTATCTATATGTCTCTATCTCTATCTATCTAGTGACTCTCAGGGCGGCGCGGCCCCCTTTTATACCCTTCCTGGACGATGAAGATGTTCCTGCACATGAAGATGTTCCTACACAGCAGCCAGATTGTGACATCACAGAGCATCCCTGTGATGTCACAATCTGGCTGCTGTGTAAGAACATTTTCATTGGCTGCTGTGTAGGAACATCCTCAATGGCTGCTGTGTTGGAACATCTTCATTGGCTGATGTGTAGGAACAGTCTCATTGGCTGCTGTGTCTATCTATCTATCTATCTATCTATCTATCTATCTATCTATCTATATATCTATCTATCTATCTATCTATCTATCTATCTATCTATCTATCTATCTATCTATCTATCTATCTATCTATCTATCTATCTATCTATCTATCTATCTATCTATCTATCTATCTATATGTCTCTATCTCTATCTATCTATCTAGTGACTCTCAGGGCGGCGCGGCCCCCTTTTATACCCTTCCTGGACGATGAAGATGTTCCTGCACATGAAGATGTTCCTACATAGCAGCCATTGAGGATGTTCCTACACAGCAGCCAATGAAAATGTTCCTACACAGCAGCCAGATTGTGACATCACAGAGCATCCCTGTGATGTCACAATCTGGCTGCTGTGTAAGAACATTTTCATTGGCTGCTGTGTAGGAACATCCTCAATGGCTGCTATGTAGGAACATCTTCATTGGCTGCTGTGTAGGAACAGTCTCATTGGCTGCTGTGTCTATCTATCTATCTATCTATCTATCTATCTATCTATCTATCTATCTATCTATCTATCTATCTATCTATCTATCTATCTATCTATCTATCTATCTATCTATCTATCTATCTATATGTCTCTATCTCTATCTATCTATCTAGTGACTCTCAGGGCGGCGCGGCCCCCTTTTATACCCTTCCTGGACGATGAAGATGTTCCTGCACATGAAGATGTTCCTACACAGCAGCCATTGAGGATGTTCCTACACAGCAGCCAATGAAAATGTTCCTACACAGCAGCCAGATTGTGACATCACAGAGCATCCCTGTGATGTCACAATCTGGCTGCTGTGTAAGAACATTTTCATTGGCTGCTGTGTAGGAACATCCTCAATGGCTGCTGTGTTGGAACATCTTCATTGGCTGCTGTGTAGGAACAGTCTCATTGGCTGCTGTGTCTATCTATCTATCTATCTATCTATCTATCTATCTATCTATCTATCTATCTATCTATCTATCTATCTATCTATCTATCTATCTATCTATCTATCTATATGTCTCTATCTCTATCTATCTATCTAGTGAATCTCAGGGCGGCGCGGCCCCCTTTTATACCCTTCCTGGACGATGAAGATGTTCCTGCACATGAAGATGTTCCTACACAGCAGCCATTGAGGATGTTCCTACACAGCAGCCAATGAAAATGTTCCTACACAGCAGCCAGATTGTGACATCACAGAGCATCCCTGTGATGTCACAATCTGGCTGCTGTGTAAGAACATTTTCATTGGCTGCTGTGTAGGAACATCCTCAATGGCTGCTGTGTAAGAACATCTTCATTGGCTGCTGTGTAGGAACAGTCTCATTGGCTGCTGTGTCTATCAATCTATCTATCTATCTATCTATCTATCTATCTATCTATCTATCTATCTATCTATCTATCTATCTATCTATCTATCTATCTATCTATCTATCTATCTATCTATCTATATGTCTCTATCTCTATCTATCTATCTAGTGACTCTCAGGGCGGCGCGGCCCCCTTTTATACCCTTCCTGGACGATGAAGATGTTCCTGCACATGAAGATGTTCCTACACAGCAGCCATTGAGGATGTTCCTACACAGCAGCCAATGAAAATGTTCCTACACAGCAGCCAGATTGTGACATCACAGAGCATCCCTGTGATGTCACAATCTGGCTGCTGTGTAAGAACATTTTCATTGGCTGCTGTGTAGGAACATCCTCAATGGCTGCTGTGTAGGAACATCTTCATTGGCTGCTGTGTAGGAACAGTCTCATTGGCTGCTGTGTCTATCAATCTATCTATCTATCTATCTATCTATCTATCTATCTATCTATCTATCTATCTATCTATCTATCTATCTATCTATCTATCTATCTATCTATCTATCTATATGTCTCTATCTCTATCTATCTATCTAGTGACTCTCAGGGCGGCGCGGCCCCCTTTTATACCCTTCCTGGACGATGAAGATGTTCCTGCATATGAAGATGTTCCTACACAGCAGCCATTGAGGATGTTCCTACACAGCAGCCAATGAAAATGTTCCTACACAGCAGCCAGATTGTGACATCACAGAGCATCCCTGTGATGTCACAATCTGGCTGCTGTGTAAGAACATTTTCATTGGCTGCTGTGTAGGAACATCCTCAATGGCTGATATGTAGGAACATCTTCATTGGCTGCTGTGTAGGAACAGTCTCATTGGCTGCTGTATCTATCTATCTATCTATCTATCTATCTATCTATCTATCTATCTATCTATCTATCTATCTATCTATCTATCTATCTATCTATCTATCTATCTATATGTCTCTATCTCTATCTATCTATCTAGTGACTCTCAGGGCGGCGCGGCCCCCTTTTATACCCTTCCTGGACGATGAAGATGTTCCTGCACATGAAGATGTTCCTACACAGCAGCCATTGAGGATGTTCCTACACAGCAGCCAATGAAAATGTTCCTACACAGCAGCCAGATTGTGACATCACAGAGCATCCCTGTGATGTCACAATCTGGCTGCTGTGTAAGAACATTTTCATTGGCTGCTGTGTAGGAACATCCTCAATGGCTGCTGTGTTGGAACATCTTCATTGGCTGCTGTGTAGGAACAGTCTCATTGGCTGCTGTGTCTATCTATCTATCTATCTATCTATCTATCTATCTATCTATCTATCTATCTATCTATCTATCTATCTATCTATCTATCTATCTATCTATCTATCTATCTATCTATCTATATGTCTCTATCTCTATCTATCTATCTAGTGAATCTCAGGGCGGCGCGGCCCCCTTTTATACCCTTCCTGGACGATGAAGATGTTCCTGCACATGAAGATGTTCCTACACAGCAGCCATTGAGGATGTTCCTACACAGCAGCCAATGAAAATGTTCCTACACAGCAGCCAGATTGTGACATCACAGAGCATCCCTGTGATGTCACAATCTGGCTGCTGTGTAAGAACATTTTCATTGGCTGCTGTGTAGGAACATCCTCAATGGCTGCTGTGTAAGAACATCTTCATTGGCTGCTGTGTAGGAACAGTCTCATTGGCTGCTGTGTCTATCAATCTATCTATCTATCTATCTATCTATCTATCTATCTATCTATCTATCTATCTATCTATCTATCTATCTATCTATCTATCTATCTATCTATCTATCTATCTATCTATCTATCTATCTATCTATCTATCTATATGTCTCTATCTCTATCTATCTATCTAGTGACTCTCAGGGCGGCGCGGCCCCCTTTTATACCCTTCCTGGACGATGAAGATGTTCCTGCACATGAAGATGTTCCTACACAGCAGCCATTGAGGATGTTCCTACACAGCAGCCAATGAAAATGTTCTTACACAGCAGCCAGATTGTGACATCACAGAGCATCCCTGTGATGTCACAATCTGGCTGCTGTGTAAGAACATTTTCATTGGCTGCTGTGTAGGAACATCCTCAATGGCTGCTGTGTAGGAACATCTTCATTGGCTGCTGTGTAGGAACAGTCTCATTGGCTGCTGTGTCTATCAATCTATCTATCTATCTATCTATCTATCTATCTATCTATCTATCTATCTATCTATCTATCTATCTATCTATCTATCTATCTATCTATCTATCTATCTATCTATCTATCTATCTATCTATCTATCTATCTATCTATATGTCTCTATCTCTATCTATCTATCTAGTGACTCTCAGGGCGGCGCGGCCCCCTTTTATACCCTTCCTGGACGATGAAGATGTTCCTGCACATGAAGATGTTCCTACACAGCAGCCATTGAGGATGTTCCTACACAGCAGCCAATGAAAATGTTCCTACACAGCAGCCAGATTGTGACATCACAGAGCATCCCTGTGATGTCACAATCTGGCTGCTGTGTAAGAACATTTTCATTGGCTGCTGTGTAGGAACATCCTCAATGGCTGCTGTGTTGGAACATCTTCATTGGCTGCTGTGTAGGAACAGTCTCATTGGCTGCTGTGTCTATCTATCTATCTATCTATCTATCTATCTATCTATCTATCTATCTATCTATCTATCTATCTATCTATCTATTTATCTATCTATCTATATGTCTCTATCTCTATCTATCTAGTGACTCTCAGGGCGGCGCGGCCCCCTTTTATACCCTTCCTGGACGATGAAGATGTTCCTGCACATGAAGATGTTCCTACACAGCAGCCAGATTGTGACATCACAGAGCATCCCTGTGATGTCACAATCTGGCTGCTGTGTAAGAACATTTTCATTGGCTGCTGTGTAGGAACATCCTCAATGGCTGCTGTGTTGGAACATCTTCATTGGCTGATGTGTAGGAACAGTCTCATTGGCTGCTGTGTCTATCTATCTATCTATCTATCTATCTATCTATCTATCTATCTATCTATCTATCTATCTATCTATCTATCTATCTATCTATCTATCTATCTATCTATCTATCTATCTATCTATATGTCTCTATCTCTATCTATCTATCTAGTGACTCTCAGGGCGGCGCGGCCCCCTTTTATACCCTTCCTGGACGATGAAGATGTTCCTGCACATGAAGATGTTCCTACATAGCAGCCATTGAGGATGTTCCTACACAGCAGCCAATGAAAATGTTCCTACACAGCAGCCAGATTGTGACATCACAGAGCATCCCTGTGATGTCACAATCTGGCTGCTGTGTAAGAACATTTTCATTGGCTGCTGTGTAGGAACATCCTCAATGGCTGCTATGTAGGAACATCTTCATTGGCTGCTGTGTAGGAACAGTCTCATTGGCTGCTGTGTCTATCTATCTATCTATCTATCTATCTATCTATCTATCTATCTATCTATCTATCTATCTATCTATCTATCTATCTATCTATCTATCTATCTATCTATCTATCTATCTATCTATCTATATGTCTCTATCTCTATCTATCTATCTAGTGACTCTCAGGGCGGCGCGGCCCCCTTTTATACCCTTCCTGGACGATGAAGATGTTCCTGCACATGAAGATGTTCCTACACAGCAGCCATTGAGGATGTTCCTACACAGCAGCCAATGAAAATGTTCCTACACAGCAGCCAGATTGTGACATCACAGAGCATCCCTGTGATGTCACAATCTGGCTGCTGTGTAAGAACATTTTCATTGGCTGCTGTGTAGGAACATCCTCAATGGCTGCTGTGTTGGAACATCTTCATTGGCTGATGTGTAGGAACAGTCTCATTGGCTGCTGTGTCTATCTATCTATCTATCTATCTATCTATCTATCTATCTATCTATCTATCTATATATCTATCTATCTATCTATCTATCTATCTATCTATCTATCTATCTATCTATCTATCTATCTATCTATCTATCTATCTATCTATCTATATGTCTCTATCTCTATCTATCTATCTAGTGACTCTCAGGGCGGCGCGGCCCCCTTTTATACCCTTCCTGGACGATGAAGATGTTCCTGCACATGAAGATGTTCCTACACAGCAGCCATTGAGGATGTTCCTACACAGCAGCCAATGAAAATGTTCCTACACAGCAGCCAGATTGTGACATCACAGAGCATCCCTGTGATGTCACAATCTGGCTGCTGTGTAAGAACATTTTCATTGGCTGCTGTGTAGGAACATCCTCAATGGCTGCTGTGTTGGAACATCTTCATTGGCTGATGTGTAGGAACAGTCTCATTGGCTGCTGTGTCTATCTATCTATCTATCTATCTATCTATCTATCTATCTATCTATCTATCTATCTATCTATCTATCTATCTATCTATCTATCTATCTATCTATCTATCTATATGTCTCTATCTCTATCTATCTATCTAGTGACTCTCAGGGCGGCGCGGCCCCCTTTTATACCCTTCCTGGACGATGAAGATGTTCCTGCACATGAAGATGTTCCTACATAGCAGCCATTGAGGATGTTCCTACACAGCAGCCAATGAAAATGTTCCTACACAGCAGCCAGATTGTGACATCACAGAGCATCCCTGTGATGTCACAATCTGGCTGCTGTGTAAGAACATTTTCATTGGCTGCTGTGTAGGAACATCCTCAATGGCTGCTATGTAGGAACATCTTCATTGGCTGCTGTGTAGGAACAGTCTCATTGGCTGCTGTGTCTATCTATCTATCTATCTATCTATCTATCTATCTATCTATCTATCTATCTATCTATCTATCTATCTATCTATCTATCTATCTATCTATCTATCTATCTATCTATATGTCTCTATCTCTATCTATCTATCTAGTGACTCTCAGGGCGGCGCGGCCCCCTTTTATACCCTTCCTGGACGATGAAGATGTTCCTGCACATGAAGATGTTCCTACACAGCAGCCATTGAGGATGTTCCTACACAGCAGCCAATGAAAATGTTCCTACACAGCAGCCAGATTGTGACATCACAGAGCATCCCTGTGATGTCACAATCTGGCTGCTGTGTAAGAACATTTTCATTGGCTGCTGTGTAGGAACATCCTCAATGGCTGCTGTGTTGGAACATCTTCATTGGCTGCTGTGTAGGAACAGTCTCATTGGCTGCTGTGTCTATCTATCTATCTATCTATCTATCTATCTATCTATCTATCTATCTATCTATCTATCTATCTATCTATCTATCTATCTATCTATCTATCTATCTATCTATATGTCTCTATCTCTATCTATCTATCTAGTGAATCTCAGGGCGGCGCGGCCCCCTTTTATACCCTTCCTGGACGATGAAGATGTTCCTGCACATGAAGATGTTCCTACACAGCAGCCATTGAGGATGTTCCTACACAGCAGCCAATGAAAATGTTCCTACACAGCAGCCAGATTGTGACATCACAGAGCATCCCTGTGATGTCACAATCTGGCTGCTGTGTAAGAACATTTTCATTGGCTGCTGTGTAGGAACATCCTCAATGGCTGCTGTGTAAGAACATCTTCATTGGCTGCTGTGTAGGAACAGTCTCATTGGCTGCTGTGTCTATCAATCTATCTATCTATCTATCTATCTATCTATCTATCTATCTATCTATCTATCTATCTATCTATCTATCTATCTATCTATCTATCTATCTATCTATCTATCTATCTATCTATCTATATGTCTCTATCTCTATCTATCTATCTAGTGACTCTCAGGGCGGCGCGGCCCCCTTTTATACCCTTCCTGGACGATGAAGATGTTCCTGCACATGAAGATGTTCCTACACAGCAGCCATTGAGGATGTTCCTACACAGCAGCCAATGAAAATGTTCCTACACAGCAGCCAGATTGTGACATCACAGAGCATCCCTGTGATGTCACAATCTGGCTGCTGTGTAAGAACATTTTCATTGGCTGCTGTGTAGGAACATCCTCAATGGCTGCTGTGTAGGAACATCTTCATTGGCTGCTGTGTAGGAACAGTCTCATTGGCTGCTGTGTCTATCAATCTATCTATCTATCTATCTATCTATCTATCTATCTATCTATCTATCTATCTATCTATCTATCTATCTATCTATCTATCTATCTATCTATCTATCTATCTATCTATCTATATGTCTCTATCTCTATCTATCTATCTAGTGACTCTCAGGGCGGCGCGGCCCCCTTTTATACCCTTCCTGGACGATGAAGATGTTCCTGCATATGAAGATGTTCCTACACAGCAGCCATTGAGGATGTTCCTACACAGCAGCCAATGAAAATGTTCCTACACAGCAGCCAGATTGTGACATCACAGAGCATCCCTGTGATGTCACAATCTGGCTGCTGTGTAAGAACATTTTCATTGGCTGCTGTGTAGGAACATCCTCAATGGCTGATATGTAGGAACATCTTCATTGGCTGCTGTGTAGGAACAGTCTCATTGGCTGCTGTATCTATCTATCTATCTATCTATCTATCTATCTATCTATCTATCTATCTATCTATCTATCTATCTATCTATCTATCTATCTATCTATCTATCTATCTATCTATCTATATGTCTCTATCTCTATCTATCTATCTAGTGACTCTCAGGGCGGCGCGGCCCCCTTTTATACCCTTCCTGGACGATGAAGATGTTCCTGCACATGAAGATGTTCCTACACAGCAGCCATTGAGGATGTTCCTACACAGCAGCCAATGAAAATGTTCCTACACAGCAGCCAGATTGTGACATCACAGAGCATCCCTGTGATGTCACAATCTGGCTGCTGTGTAAGAACATTTTCATTGGCTGCTGTGTAGGAACATCCTCAATGGCTGCTGTGTTGGAACATCTTCATTGGCTGCTGTGTAGGAACAGTCTCATTGGCTGCTGTGTCTATCTATCTATCTATCTATCTATCTATCTATCTATCTATCTATCTATCTATCTATCTATCTATCTATCTATCTATCTATCTATCTATCTATCTATCTATCTATCTATCTATCTATCTATATGTCTCTATCTCTATCTATCTATCTAGTGAATCTCAGGGCGGCGCGGCCCCCTTTTATACCCTTCCTGGACGATGAAGATGTTCCTGCACATGAAGATGTTCCTACACAGCAGCCATTGAGGATGTTCCTACACAGCAGCCAATGAAAATGTTCCTACACAGCAGCCAGATTGTGACATCACAGAGCATCCCTGTGATGTCACAATCTGGCTGCTGTGTAAGAACATTTTCATTGGCTGCTGTGTAGGAACATCCTCAATGGCTGCTGTGTAAGAACATCTTCATTGGCTGCTGTGTAGGAACAGTCTCATTGGCTGCTGTGTCTATCAATCTATCTATCTATCTATCTATCTATCTATCTATCTATCTATCTATCTATCTATCTATCTATCTATCTATCTATATGTCTCTATCTCTATCTATCTATCTAGTGACTCTCAGGGCGGCGCGGCCCCCTTTTATACCCTTCCTGGACGATGAAGATGTTCCTGCACATGAAGATGTTCCTACACAGCAGCCATTGAGGATGTTCCTACACAGCAGCCAATGAAAATGTTCCTACACAGCAGCCAGATTGTGACATCACAGAGCATCCCTGTGATGTCACAATCTGGCTGCTGTGTAAGAACATTTTCATTGGCTGCTGTGTAGGAACATCCTCAATGGCTGCTGTGTAGGAACATCTTCATTGGCTGCTGTGTAGGAACAGTCTCATTGGCTGCTGTGTCTATCAATCTATCTATCTATCTATCTATCTATCTATCTATCTATCTATCTATCTATCTATCTATCTATCTATCTATCTATCTATCTATCTATATGTCTCTATCTCTATCTATCTATCTAGTGACTCTCAGGGCGGCGCGGCCCCCTTTTATACCCTTCCTGGACGATGAAGATGTTCCTGCACATGAAGATGTTCCTACACAGCAGCCATTGAGGATGTTCCTACACAGCAGCCAATGAAAATGTTCTTACACAGCAGCCAGATTGTGACATCACAGAGCATCCCTGTGATGTCACAATCTGGCTGCTGTGTAAGAACATTTTCATTGGCTGCTGTGTAGGAACATCCTCAATGGCTGCTGTGTAGGAACATCTTCATTGGCTGCTGTGTAGGAACAGTCTCATTGGCTGCTGTGTCTATCAATCTATCTATCTATCTATCTATCTATCTATCTATCTATCTATCTATCTATCTATCTATCTATCTATCTATCTATCTATCTATCTATCTATCTATCTATCTATCTATCTATCTATCTATCTATCTATATGTCTCTATCTCTATCTATCTATCTAGTGACTCTCAGGGCGGCGCGGCCCCCTTTTATACCCTTCCTGGACGATGAAGATGTTCCTGCACATGAAGATGTTCCTACACAGCAGCCATTGAGGATGTTCCTACACAGCAGCCAATGAAAATGTTCCTACACAGCAGCCAGATTGTGACATCACAGAGCATCCCTGTGATGTCACAATCTGGCTGCTGTGTAAGAACATTTTCATTGGCTGCTGTGTAGGAACATCCTCAATGGCTGCTGTGTTGGAACATCTTCATTGGCTGCTGTGTAGGAACAGTCTCATTGGCTGCTGTGTCTATCTATCTATCTATCTATCTATCTATCTATCTATCTATCTATCTATCTATCTATCTATCTATCTATCTATCTATCTATCTATCTATCTATCTATTTATCTATCTATCTATATGTCTCTATCTCTATCTATCTAGTGACTCTCAGGGCGGCGCGGCCCCCTTTTATACCCTTCCTGGACGATGAAGATGTTCCTGCACATGAAGATGTTCCTACACAGCAGCCAGATTGTGACATCACAGAGCATCCCTGTGATGTCACAATCTGGCTGCTGTGTAAGAACATTTTCATTGGCTGCTGTGTAGGAACATCCTCAATGGCTGCTGTGTTGGAACATCTTCATTGGCTGATGTGTAGGAACAGTCTCATTGGCTGCTGTGTCTATCTATCTATCTATCTATCTATCTATCTATCTATCTATATATCTATCTATCTATCTATCTATCTATCTATCTATCTATCTATCTATCTATCTATCTATCTATATGTCTCTATCTCTATCTATCTATCTAGTGACTCTCAGGGCGGCGCGGCCCCCTTTTATACCCTTCCTGGACGATGAAGATGTTCCTGCACATGAAGATGTTCCTACATAGCAGCCATTGAGGATGTTCCTACACAGCAGCCAATGAAAATGTTCCTACACAGCAGCCAGATTGTGACATCACAGAGCATCCCTGTGATGTCACAATCTGGCTGCTGTGTAAGAACATTTTCATTGGCTGCTGTGTAGGAACATCCTCAATGGCTGCTATGTAGGAACATCTTCATTGGCTGCTGTGTAGGAACAGTCTCATTGGCTGCTGTGTCTATCTATCTATCTATCTATCTATCTATCTATCTATCTATCTATCTATCTATCTATCTATCTATCTATCTATCTATCTATCTATCTATCTATCTATCTATCTATCTATCTATCTATATGTCTCTATCTCTATCTATCTATCTAGTGACTCTCAGGGCGGCGCGGCCCCCTTTTATACCCTTCCTGGACGATGAAGATGTTCCTGCACATGAAGATGTTCCTACACAGCAGCCATTGAGGATGTTCCTACACAGCAGCCAATGAAAATGTTCCTACACAGCAGCCAGATTGTGACATCACAGAGCATCCCTGTGATGTCACAATCTGGCTGCTGTGTAAGAACATTTTCATTGGCTGCTGTGTAGGAACATCCTCAATGGCTGCTGTGTTGGAACATCCTCATTGGCTGCTGTGTAGGAACAGTCTCATTGGCTGCTGTGTCTATCTATCTATCTATCTATCTATCTATCTATCTATCTATCTATCTATCTATCTATCTATCTATCTATCTATCTATCTATCTATATGTCTCTATCTCTATCTATCTATCTAGTGAATCTCAGGGCGGCACGGCCCCCTTTTATACCCTTCCTGGACGATGAAGATGTTCCTGCACATGAAGATGTTCCTACACAGCAGCCATTGAGGATGTTCCTACACAGCAGCCAATGAAAATGTTCCTACACAGCAGCCAGATTGTGACATCACAGAGCATCCCTGTGATGTCACAATCTGGCTGCTGTGTAAGAACATTTTCATTGGCTGCTGTGTAGGAACATCCTCAATGGCTGCTGTGTAAGAACATCTTCATTGGCTGCTGTGTAGGAACAGTCTCATTGGCTGCTGTGTCTATCTATCTATCTATCTATCTATCTATCTATCTATCTATCTATCTATCTATCTATCTATCTATCTATCTATCTATCTATCTATCTATCTATCTATATGTCTCTATCTCTATCTATCTATCTAGTGAATCTCAGGGCGGCACGGCCCCCTTTTATACCCTTCCTGGACGATGAAGATGTTCCTGCACATGAAGATGTTCCTACACAGCAGCCATTGAGGATGTTCCTACACAGCAGCCAATGAAAATGTTCCTACACAGCAGCCAGATTGTGACATCACAGAGCATCCCTGTGATGTCACAATCTGGCTGCTGTGTAAGAACATTTTCATTGGCTGCTGTGTAGGAACATCCTCAATGGCTGCTGTGTAAGAACATCTTCATTGGCTGCTGTGTAGGAACAGTCTCATTGGCTGCTGTGTCTATCAATCTATCTATCTATCTATCTATCTATCTATCTATCTATCTATCTATCTATCTATCTATCTATCTATCTATCTATCTATCTATCTATCTATCTATCTATCTATCTATCTATCTATCTATCTATCTATCTATCTATATGTCTCTATCTCTATCTATCTATCTAGTGACTCTCAGGGCGGCGCGGCCCCCTTTTATACCCTTCCTGGACGATGAAGATGTTCCTGCACATGAAGATGTTCCTACACAGCAGCCATTGAGGATGTTCCTACACAGCAGCCAATGAAAATGTTCCTACACAGCAGCCAGATTGTGACATCACAGAGCATCCCTGTGATGTCACAATCTGGCTGCTGTGTAAGAACATTTTCATTGGCTGCTGTGTAGGAACATCCTCAATGGCTGCTATGTAGGAACATCTTCATTGGCTGCTGTGTAGGAACAGTCTCATTGGCTGCTGTGTCTATCTATCTATCTATCTATCTATCTATCTATCTATCTATCTATCTATCTATCTATCTATCTATCTATCTATCTATCTATCTATCTATCTATCTATCTATCTATCTATCTATCTATCTATATGTCTCTATCTCTATCTATCTATCTAGTGACTCTCAGGGCGGCGCGGCCCCCTTTTATACCCTTCCTGGACGATGAAGATGTTCCTGCACATGAAGATGTTCCTACACAGCAGCCATTGAGGATGTTCCTACACAGCAGCCAATGAAAATGTTCCTACACAGCAGCCAGATTGTGACATCACAGAGCATCCCTGTGATGTCACAATCTGGCTGCTGTGTAAGAACATTTTCATTGGCTGCTGTGTAGGAACATCCTCAATGGCTGCTGTGTTGGAACATCTTCATTGGCTGCTGTGTAGGAACAGTCTCATTGGCTGCTGTGTCTATCTATCTATCTATCTATCTATCTATCTATCTATCTATCTATCTATCTATCTATCTATCTATCTATCTATCTATCTATCTATCTATCTATATGTCTCTATCTCTATCTATCTATCTAGTGAATCTCAGGGCGGCGCGGCCCCCTTTTATACCCTTCCTGGACGATGAAGATGTTCCTGCACATGAAGATGTTCCTACACAGCAGCCATTGAGGATGTTCCTACACAGCAGCCAATGAAAATGTTCCTACACAGCAGCCAGATTGTGACATCACAGAGCATCCCTGTGATGTCACAATCTGGCTGCTGTGTAAGAACATTTTCATTGGCTGCTGTGTAGGAACATCCTCAATGGCTGCTGTGTAAGAACATCTTCATTGGCTGCTGTGTAGGAACAGTCTCATTGGCTGCTGTGTCTATCAATCTATCTATCTATCTATCTATCTATCTATCTATCTATCTATCTATCTATCTATCTATCTATCTATCTATCTATCTATCTATCTATCTATCTATCTATCTATCTATCTATCTATCTATCTATCTATCTATCTATCTATATGTCTCTATCTCTATCTATCTATCTAGTGACTCTCAGGGCGGCGCGGCCCCCTTTTATACCCTTCCTGGACGATGAAGATGTTCCTGCACATGAAGATGTTCCTACACAGCAGCCATTGAGGATGTTCCTACACAGCAGCCAATGAAAATGTTCCTACACAGCAGCCAGATTGTGACATCACAGAGCATCCCTGTGATGTCACAATCTGGCTGCTGTGTAAGAACATTTTCATTGGCTGCTGTGTAGGAACATCCTCAATGGCTGCTGTGTTGGAACATCTTCATTGGCTGCTGTGTAGGAACAGTCTCATTGGCTGCTGTGTCTATCTATCTATCTATCTATCTATCTATCTATCTATCTATCTATCTATCTATCTATCTATCTATCTATCTATCTATCTATCTATCTATCTATCTATCTATATGTCTCTATCTCTATCTATCTATCTAGTGAATCTCAGGGCGGCGCGGCCCCCTTTTATACCCTTCCTGGACGATGAAGATGTTCCTGCACATGAAGATGTTCCTACACAGCAGCCATTGAGGATGTTCCTACACAGCAGCCAATGAAAATGTTCCTACACAGCAGCCAGATTGTGACATCACAGAGCATCCCTGTGATGTCACAATCTGGCTGCTGTGTAAGAACATTTTCATTGGCTGCTGTGTAGGAACATCCTCAATGGCTGCTGTGTAAGAACATCTTCATTGGCTGCTGTGTAGGAACAGTCTCATTGGCTGCTGTGTCTATCAATCTATCTATCTATCTATCTATCTATCTATCTATCTATCTATCTATCTATCTATCTATCTATCTATCTATCTATCTATCTATCTATCTATCTATCTATCTATCTATATGTCTCTATCTCTATCTATCTATCTAGTGACTCTCAGGGCGGCGCGGCCCCCTTTTATACCCTTCCTGGACGATGAAGATGTTCCTGCACATGAAGATGTTCCTACACAGCAGCCATTGAGGATGTTCCTACACAGCAGCCAATGAAAATGTTCCTACACAGCAGCCAGATTGTGACATCACAGAGCATCCCTGTGATGTCACAATCTGGCTGCTGTGTAAGAACATTTTCATTGGCTGCTGTGTAGGAACATCCTCAATGGCTGCTGTGTTGGAACATCTTCATTGGCTGCTGTGTAGGAACAGTCTCATTGGCTGCTGTGTCTATCTATCTATCTATCTATCTATCTATCTATCTATCTATCTATCTATCTATCTATCTATCTATCTATCTATCTATCTATCTATCTATCTATCTATCTATATGTCTCTATCTCTATCTATCTATCTAGTGAATCTCAGGGCGGCACGGCCCCCTTTTATACCCTTCCTGGACGATGAAGATGTTCCTGCACATGAAGATGTTCCTACACAGCAGCCATTGAGGATGTTCCTACACAGCAGCCAATGAAAATGTTCCTACACAGCAGCCAGATTGTGACATCACAGAGCATCCCTGTGATGTCACAATCTGGCTGCTGTGTAAGAACATTTTCATTGGCTGCTGTGTAGGAACATCCTCAATGGCTGCTGTGTAAGAACATCTTCATTGGCTGCTGTGTAGGAACAGTCTCATTGGCTGCTGTGTCTATCAATCTATCTATCTATCTATCTATCTATCTATCTATCTATCTATCTATCTATCTATCTATCTATCTATCTATCTATCTATCTATCTATCTATCTATCTATCTATCTATCTATATGTCTCTATCTCTATCTATCTATCTAGTGACTCTCAGGGCGGCGCGGCCCCCTTTTATACCCTTCCTGGACGATGAAGATGTTCCTGCACATGAAGATGTTCCTACACAGCAGCCATTGAGGATGTTCCTACACAGCAGCCAATGAAAATGTTCCTACACAGCAGCCAGATTGTGACATCACAGAGCATCCCTGTGATGTCACAATCTGGCTGCTGTGTAAGAACATTTTCATTGGCTGCTGTGTAGGAACATCCTCAATGGCTGCTATGTAGGAACATCTTCATTGGCTGCTGTGTAGGAACAGTCTCATTGGCTGCTGTGTCTATCTATCTATCTATCTATCTATCTATCTATCTATCTATCTATCTATCTATCTATCTATCTATCTATCTATCTATCTATCTATCTATCTATCTATCTATCTATCTATCTATCTATCTATCTATCTATATGTCTCTATCTCTATCTATCTATCTAGTGACTCTCAGGGCGGCGCGGCCCCCTTTTATACCCTTCCTGGACGATGAAGATGTTCCTGCACATGAAGATGTTCCTACACAGCAGCCATTGAGGATGTTCCTACACAGCAGCCAATGAAAATGTTCCTACACAGCAGCCAGATTGTGACATCACAGAGCATCCCTGTGATGTCACAATCTGGCTGCTGTGTAAGAACATTTTCATTGGCTGCTGTGTAGGAACATCCTCAATGGCTGCTGTGTTGGAACATCTTCATTGGCTGCTGTGTAGGAACAGTCTCATTGGCTGCTGTGTCTATCTATCTATCTATCTATCTATCTATCTATCTATCTATCTATCTATCTATCTATCTATCTATCTATCTATCTATCTATCTATCTATCTATCTATCTATCTATATGTCTCTATCTCTATCTATCTATCTAGTGAATCTCAGGGCGGCGCGGCCCCCTTTTATACCCTTCCTGGACGATGAAGATGTTCCTGCACATGAAGATGTTCCTACACAGCAGCCATTGAGGATGTTCCTACACAGCAGCCAATGAAAATGTTCCTACACAGCAGCCAGATTGTGACATCACAGAGCATCCCTGTGATGTCACAATCTGGCTGCTGTGTAAGAACATTTTCATTGGCTGCTGTGTAGGAACATCCTCAATGGCTGCTGTGTAAGAACATCTTCATTGGCTGCTGTGTAGGAACAGTCTCATTGGCTGCTGTGTCTATCAATCTATCTATCTATCTATCTATCTATCTATCTATCTATCTATCTATCTATCTATCTATCTATCTATCTATCTATCTATCTATCTATCTATATGTCTCTATCTCTATCTATCTATCTAGTGACTCTCAGGGCGGCGCGGCCCCCTTTTATACCCTTCCTGGACGATGAAGATGTTCCTGCACATGAAGATGTTCCTACACAGCAGCCATTGAGGATGTTCCTACACAGCAGCCAATGAAAATGTTCCTACACAGCAGCCAGATTGTGACATCACAGAGCATCCCTGTGATGTCACAATCTGGCTGCTGTGTAAGAACATTTTCATTGGCTGCTGTGTAGGAACATCCTCAATGGCTGCTGTGTAGGAACATCTTCATTGGCTGCTGTGTAGGAACAGTCTCATTGGCTGCTGTGTCTATCAATCTATCTATCTATCTATCTATCTATCTATCTATCTATCTATCTATCTATCTATCTATCTATCTATCTATCTATCTATCTATCTATCTATCTATCTATCTATCTATATGTCTCTATCTCTATCTATCTATCTAGTGACTCTCAGGGCGGCGCGGCCCCCTTTTATACCCTTCCTGGACGATGAAGATGTTCCTGCATATGAAGATGTTCCTACACAGCAGCCATTGAGGATGTTCCTACACAGCAGCCAATGAAAATGTTCCTACACAGCAGCCAGATTGTGACATCACAGAGCATCCCTGTGATGTCACAATCTGGCTGCTGTGTAAGAACATTTTCATTGGCTGCTGTGTAGGAACATCCTCAATGGCTGATATGTAGGAACATCTTCATTGGCTGCTGTGTAGGAACAGTCTCATTGGCTGCTGTATCTATCTATCTATCTATCTATCTATCTATCTATCTATCTATCTATCTATCTATCTATCTATCTATCTATCTATCTATCTATCTATCTATCTATCTATCTATCTATCTATATGTCTCTATCTCTATCTATCTATCTAGTGACTCTCAGGGCGGCGCGGCCCCCTTTTATACCCTTCCTGGACGATGAAGATGTTCCTGCACATGAAGATGTTCCTACACAGCAGCCATTGAGGATGTTCCTACACAGCAGCCAATGAAAATGTTCCTACACAGCAGCCAGATTGTGACATCACAGAGCATCCCTGTGATGTCACAATCTGGCTGCTGTGTAAGAACATTTTCATTGGCTGCTGTGTAGGAACATCCTCAATGGCTGCTGTGTTGGAACATCTTCATTGGCTGCTGTGTAGGAACAGTCTCATTGGCTGCTGTGTCTATCTATCTATCTATCTATCTATCTATCTATCTATCTATCTATCTATCTATCTATCTATCTATCTATCTATCTATCTATCTATCTATCTATCTATATGTCTCTATCTCTATCTATCTATCTAGTGAATCTCAGGGCGGCGCGGCCCCCTTTTATACCCTTCCTGGACGATGAAGATGTTCCTGCACATGAAGATGTTCCTACACAGCAGCCATTGAGGATGTTCCTACACAGCAGCCAATGAAAATGTTCCTACACAGCAGCCAGATTGTGACATCACAGAGCATCCCTGTGATGTCACAATCTGGCTGCTGTGTAAGAACATTTTCATTGGCTGCTGTGTAGGAACATCCTCAATGGCTGCTGTGTAAGAACATCTTCATTGGCTGCTGTGTAGGAACAGTCTCATTGGCTGCTGTGTCTATCAATCTATCTATCTATCTATCTATCTATCTATCTATCTATCTATCTATCTATCTATCTATCTATCTATCTATCTATCTATCTATCTATCTATCTATCTATCTATCTATCTATCTATCTATCTATATGTCTCTATCTCTATCTATCTATCTAGTGACTCTCAGGGCGGCGCGGCCCCCTTTTATACCCTTCCTGGACGATGAAGATGTTCCTGCACATGAAGATGTTCCTACACAGCAGCCATTGAGGATGTTCCTACACAGCAGCCAATGAAAATGTTCCTACACAGCAGCCAGATTGTGACATCACAGAGCATCCCTGTGATGTCACAATCTGGCTGCTGTGTAAGAACATTTTCATTGGCTGCTGTGTAGGAACATCCTCAATGGCTGCTGTGTAGGAACATCTTCATTGGCTGCTGTGTAGGAACAGTCTCATTGGCTGCTGTGTCTATCAATCTATCTATCTATCTATCTATCTATCTATCTATCTATCTATCTATCTATCTATCTATCTATCTATCTATCTATCTATCTATCTATCTATCTATCTATCTATCTATCTATCTATCTATATGTCTCTATCTCTATCTATCTATCTAGTGACTCTCAGGGCGGCGCGGCCCCCTTTTATACCCTTCCTGGACGATGAAGATGTTCCTGCATATGAAGATGTTCCTACACAGCAGCCATTGAGGATGTTCCTACACAGCAGCCAATGAAAATGTTCCTACACAGCAGCCAGATTGTGACATCACAGAGCATCCCTGTGATGTCACAATCTGGCTGCTGTGTAAGAACATTTTCATTGGCTGCTGTGTAGGAACATCCTCAATGGCTGATATGTAGGAACATCTTCATTGGCTGCTGTGTAGGAACAGTCTCATTGGCTGCTGTATCTATCTATCTATCTATCTATCTATCTATCTATCTATCTATCTATCTATCTATCTATCTATCTATCTATCTATCTATCTATCTATCTATCTATCTATTTATCTATCTATCTATATGTCTCTATCTCTATCTATCTAGTGACTCTCAGGGCGGCGCGGCCCCCTTTTATACCCTTCCTGGACGATGAAGATGTTCCTGCACATGAAGATGTTCCTACACAGCAGCCAGATTGTGACATCACAGAGCATCCCTGTGATGTCACAATCTGGCTGCTGTGTAAGAACATTTTCATTGGCTGCTGTGTAGGAACATCCTCAATGGCTGCTGTGTTGGAACATCTTCATTGGCTGCTGTGTAGGAACAGTCTCATTGGCTGCTGTGTCTATCTTTCTATCTATCTATCTATCTATCTATCTATCTATCTATCTATCTATCTATCTATCTATCTATCTATCTATCTATCTATCTATCTATCTATCTATCTATCTATCTATCTATCTATCTATCTATATGTCTCTATTTTTATCTATCTATCTAGTGACTCTCAGGGCGGCGCGGCCCCCTTTTATACCCTTCCTGGACGATGAAGATGTTCCTGCACATGAAGATGTTCCTACATAGCAGCCATTGAGGATGTTCCTACACAGCAGCCAATGAAAATGTTCCTACACAGCAGCCAGATTGTGACATCACAGAGCATCCCTGTGATGTCACAATCTGGCTGCTGTGTAAGAACATTTTCATTGGCTGCTGTGTAGGAACATCCTCAATGGCTGCTATGTAGGAACATCTTCATTGGCTGCTGTGTAGGAACAGTCTCATTGGCTGCTGTGTCTATCTATCTATCTATCTATCAATCTATCTATCTATCTATCTATCTATCTATCTATCTATCTATCTATCTATCTATCTATCTATCTATCTATCTATCTATCTATCTATCTATCTATCTATCTATCTATCTATCTATCTATCTATCTATCTATATGTCTCTATCTCTATCTATCTATCTAGTGACTCTCAGGGCGGCGCGGCCCCCTTTTATACCCTTCCTGGACGATGAAGATGTTCCTGCACATGAAGATGTTCCTACACAGCAGCCATTGAGGATGTTCCTACACAGCAGCCAATGAAAATGTTCCTACACAGCAGCCAGATTGTGACATCACAGAGCATCCCTGTGATGTCACAATCTGGCTGCTGTGTAAGAACATTTTCATTGGCTGCTGTGTAGGAACATCCTCAATGGCTGCTGTGTAGGAACATCTTCATTGGCTGCTGTGTAGGAACAGTCTCATTGGCTGCTGTGTCTATCAATCTATCTATCTATCTATCTATCTATCTATCTATCTATCTATCTATCTATCTATCTATCTATCTATCTATCTATCTATCTATATGTCTCTATCTCTATCTATCTATCTAGTGACTCTCAGGGCGGCGCGGCCCCCTTTTATACCCTTCCTGGACGATGAAGATGTTCCTGCATATGAAGATGTTCCTACACAGCAGCCATTGAGGATGTTCCTACACAGCAGCCAATGAAAATGTTCCTACACAGCAGCCAGATTGTGACATCACAGAGCATCCCTGTGATGTCACAATCTGGCTGCTGTGTAAGAACATTTTCATTGGCTGCTGTGTAGGAACATCCTCAATGGCTGATATGTAGGAACATCTTCATTGGCTGCTGTGTAGGAACAGTCTCATTGGCTGCTGTATCTATCTATCTATCTATCTATCTATCTATCTATCTATCTATCTATCTATCTATCTATCTATCTATCTATCTATCTATTTATCTATCTATCTATATGTCTCTATCTCTATCTATCTAGTGACTCTCAGGGCGGCGCGGCCCCCTTTTATACCCTTCCTGGACGATGAAGATGTTCCTGCACATGAAGATGTTCCTACACAGCAGCCAGATTGTGACATCACAGAGCATCCCTGTGATGTCACAATCTGGCTGCTGTGTAAGAACATTTTCATTGGCTGCTGTGTAGGAACATCCTCAATGGCTGCTGTGTTGGAACATCTTCATTGGCTGCTGTGTAGGAACAGTCTCATTGGCTGCTGTGTCTATCTTTCTATCTATCTATCTATCTATCTATCTATCTATCTATCTATCTATCTATCTATCTATCTATCTATCTATCTATCTATCTATCTATCTATATGTCTCTATTTTTATCTATCTATCTAGTGACTCTCAGGGCGGCGCGGCCCCCTTTTATACCCTTCCTGGACGATGAAGATGTTCCTGCACATGAAGATGTTCCTACATAGCAGCCATTGAGGATGTTCCTACACAGCAGCCAATGAAAATGTTCCTACACAGCAGCCAGATTGTGACATCACAGAGCATCCCTGTGATGTCACAATCTGGCTGCTGTGTAAGAACATTTTCATTGGCTGCTGTGTAGGAACATCCTCAATGGCTGCTATGTAGGAACATCTTCATTGGCTGCTGTGTAGGAACAGTCTCATTGGCTGCTGTGTCTATCTATCTATCTATCTATCTATCTATCTATCTATCTATCTATCTATCTATCTATCTATCTATCTATCTATCTATCTATCTATCTATCTATCTATCTATCTATATGTCTCTATCTCTATCTATCTATCTATCTATCTAGTGACTCTCAGGGCGGCGCGGCCCCCTTTTATACCCTTCCTGGACGATGAAGATGTTCCTGCACATGAAGATGTTCCTACACAGCAGCCATTGAGGATGTTCCTACACAGCAGCCAATGAAAATGTTCCTACACAGCAGCCAGATTGTGACATCACAGAGCATCCCTGTGATGTCACAATCTGGCTGCTGTGTAGGAACATTTTCATTGGCTGCTGTGTAGGAACATCCTCAATGGCTGCTGTGTAGGAATATCTTCATTGGCTGCTGTGTAGGAACAGTCTCATTGGCTGCTGTGTCTATCTATCTATCTATCTATCTATCTATCTATCTATCTATCTATCTATCTATCTATCTATCTATCTATCTATCCATCTATATGTCTCTATCTCTATCTATCTATATGTCTCTATCTCTATCTATCTAGTGACTCTCAGGGCGGCGCGGCCCCCTTTTATACCCTTCCTGGACGATGAAGATGTTCCTGCACATGAAGATGTTCCTACACAGCAGCCAGATTGTGACATCACAGAGCATCCCTGTGATGTCACAATCTGGCTGCTGTGTAAGAACATTTTCATTGGCTGCTGTGTAGGAACATCCTCAATGGCTGCTGTGTTGGAACATCTTCATTGGCTGCTGTGTAGGAACAGTCTCATTGGCTGCTGTGTCTATCTATCTATCTATCTATCTATCTATCTATCTATCTATCTATCTATCTATCTATCTATCTATCTATCTATCTATCTATCTATCTATCTATCTATCTATCTATCTATCTATCTATCTATCTATATGTCTCTATCTCTATCTATCTATCTAGTGACTCTCAGGGCGGCGCGGCCCCCTTTTATACCCTTCCTGGACGATGAAGATGTTCCTGCACATGAAGATGTTCCTACATAGCAGCCATTGAGGATGTTCCTACACAGCAGCCAATGAAAATGTTCCTACACAGCAGCCAGATTGTGACATCACAGAGCATCCCTGTGATGTCACAATCTGGCTGCTGTGTAAGAACATTTTCATTGGCTGCTGTGTAGGAACATCCTCAATGGCTGCTATGTAGGAACATCTTCATTGGCTGCTGTGTAGGAACAGTCTCATTGGCTGCTGTGTCTATCTATCTATCTATCTATCTATCTATCTATCTATCTATCTATCTATCTATCTATCTATCTATCTATCTATCTATCTATCTATCTATATGTCTCTATCTCTATCTATCTATCTAGTGACTCTCAGGGCGGCGCGGCCCCCTTTTATACCCTTCCTGGACGATGAAGATGTTCCTGCACATGAAGATGTTCCTACACAGCAGCCATTGAGGATGTTCCTACACAGCAGCCAATGAAAATGTTCCTACACAGCAGCCAGATTGTGACATCACAGAGCATCCCTGTGATGTCACAATCTGGCTGCTGTGTAAGAACATTTTCATTGGCTGCTGTGTAGGAACATCCTCAATGGCTGCTGTGTTGGAACATCTTCATTGGCTGCTGTGTAGGAACAGTCTCATTGGCTGCTGTGTCTATCTATCTATCTATCTATCTATCTATCTATCTATCTATCTATCTATCTATCTATCTATCTATCTATCTATATGTCTCTATCTCTATCTATCTATCTAGTGAATCTCAGGGCGGCGCGGCCCCCTTTTATACCCTTCCTGGACGATGAAGATGTTCCTGCACATGAAGATGTTCCTACACAGCAGCCATTGAGGATGTTCCTACACAGCAGCCAATGAAAATGTTCCTACACAGCAGCCAGATTGTGACATCACAGAGCATCCCTGTGATGTCACAATCTGGCTGCTGTGTAAGAACATTTTCATTGGCTGCTGTGTAGGAACATCCTCAATGGCTGCTGTGTAAGAACATCTTCATTGGCTGCTGTGTAGGAACAGTCTCATTGGCTGCTGTGTCTATCAATCTATCTATCTATCTATCTATCTATCTATCTATCTATCTATCTATCTATCTATCTATCTATCTATCTATCTATCTATCTATCTATCTATCTATCTATCTATATGTCTCTATCTCTATCTATCTATCTAGTGACTCTCAGGGCGGCGCGGCCCCCTTTTATACCCTTCCTGGACGATGAAGATGTTCCTGCACATGAAGATGTTCCTACACAGCAGCCATTGAGGATGTTCCTACACAGCAGCCAATGAAAATGTTCCTACACAGCAGCCATATTGTGACATCACAGAGCATCCCTGTGATGTCACAATCTGGCTGCTGTGTAAGAACATTTTCATTGGCTGCTGTGTAGGAACATCCTCAATGGCTGCTGTGTAGGAACATCTTCATTGGCTGCTGTGTAGGAACAGTCTCATTGGCTGCTGTGTCTATCAATCTATCTATCTATCTATCTATCTATCTATCTATCTATCTATCTATCTATCTATCTATCTATCTATCTATCTATCTATCTATCTATATGTCTCTATCTCTATCTATCTATCTAGTGACTCTCAGGGCGGCGCGGCCCCCTTTTATACCCTTCCTGGACGATGAAGATGTTCCTGCATATGAAGATGTTCCTACACAGCAGCCATTGAGGATGTTCCTACACAGCAGCCAATGAAAATGTTCCTACACAGCAGCCAGATTGTGACATCACAGAGCATCCCTGTGATGTCACAATCTGGCTGCTGTGTAAGAACATTTTCATTGGCTGCTGTGTAGGAACATCCTCAATGGCTGATATGTAGGAACATCTTCATTGGCTGCTGTGTAGGAACAGTCTCATTGGCTGCTGTATCTATCTATCTATCTATCTATCTATCTATCTATCTATCTATCTATCTATCTATCTATCTATCTATCTATCTATCTATCTATCTATCTATCTATCTATCTATCTATATGTCTCTATCTCTATCTATCTATCTAGTGACTCTCAGGGCGGCGCGGCCCCCTTTTATACCCTTCCTGGACGATGAAGATGTTCCTGCATATGAAGATGTTCCTACACAGCAGCCATTGAGGATGTTCCTACACAGCAGCCAATGAAAATGTTCCTACACAGCAGCCAGATTGTGACATCACAGAGCATCCCTGTGATGTCACAATCTGGCTGCTGTGTAAGAACATTTTCATTGGCTGCTGTGTAGGAACATCCTCAATGGCTGATATGTAGGAACATCTTCATTGGCTGCTGTGTAGGAACAGTCTCATTGGCTGCTGTATCTATCTATCTATCTATCTATCTATCTATCTATCTATCTATCTATCTATCTATCTATCTATCTATCTATCTATCTATCTATTTATCTATCTATCTATATGTCTCTATCTCTATCTATCTAGTGACTCTCAGGGCGGCGCGGCCCCCTTTTATACCCTTCCTGGACGATGAAGATGTTCCTGCACATGAAGATGTTCCTACACAGCAGCCAGATTGTGACATCACAGAGCATCCCTGTGATGTCACAATCTGGCTGCTGTGTAAGAACATTTTCATTGGCTGCTGTGTAGGAACATCCTCAATGGCTGCTGTGTTGGAACATCTTCATTGGCTGCTGTGTAGGAACAGTCTCATTGGCTGCTGTGTCTATCTTTCTATCTATCTATCTATCTATCTATCTATCTATCTATCTATCTATCTATCTATCTATCTATCTATCTATCTATCTATCTATCTATCTATCTATCTATCTATCTATATGTCTCTATTTTTATCTATCTATCTAGTGACTCTCAGGGCGGCGCGGCCCCCTTTTATACCCTTCCTGGACGATGAAGATGTTCCTGCACATGAAGATGTTCCTACATAGCAGCCATTGAGGATGTTCCTACACAGCAGCCAATGAAAATGTTCCTACACAGCAGCCAGATTGTGACATCACAGAGCATCCCTGTGATGTCACAATCTGGCTGCTGTGTAGGAACATTTTCATTGGCTGCTGTGTAGGAACATCCTCAATGGCTGCTGTGTAGGAATATCTTCATTGGCTGCTGTGTAGGAACAGTCTCATTGGCTGCTGTGTCTATCTATCTATCTATCTATCTATCTATCTATCTATCTATCTATCTATCTATCTATCTATCTATCTATCTATCTATCTATCCATCTATATGTCTCTATCTCTATCTATCTATATGTCTCTATCTCTATCTATCTAGTGACTCTCAGGGCGGCGCGGCCCCCTTTTATACCCTTCCTGGACGATGAAGATGTTCCTGCACATGAAGATGTTCCTACACAGCAGCCAGATTGTGACATCACAGAGCATCCCTGTGATGTCACAATCTGGCTGCTGTGTAAGAACATTTTCATTGGCTGCTGTGTAGGAACATCCTCAATGGCTGCTGTGTTGGAACATCTTCATTGGCTGCTGTGTAGGAACAGTCTCATTGGCTGCTGTGTCTATCTATCTATCTATCTATCTATCTATCTATCTATATATCTATCTATCTATCTATCTATCTATCTATCTATCTATCTATCTATCTATCTATCTATCTATATGTCTCTATCTCTATCTATCTATCTAGTGACTCTCAGGGCGGCGCGGCCCCCTTTTATACCCTTCCTGGACGATGAAGATGTTCCTGCACATGAAGATGTTCCTACATAGCAGCCATTGAGGATGTTCCTACACAGCAGCCAATGAAAATGTTCCTACACAGCAGCCAGATTGTGACATCACAGAGCATCCCTGTGATGTCACAATCTGGCTGCTGTGTAAGAACATTTTCATTGGCTGCTGTGTAGGAACATCCTCAATGGCTGCTATGTAGGAACATCTTCATTGGCTGCTGTGTAGGAACAGTCTCATTGGCTGCTGTGTCTATCTATCTATCTATCTATCTATCTATCTATCTATCTATCTATCTATCTATCTATCTATCTATCTATCTATCTATCTATCTATCTATCTATATGTCTCTATCTCTATCTATCTATCTAGTGACTCTCAGGGCGGCGCGGCCCCCTTTTATACCCTTCCTGGACGATGAAGATGTTCCTGCACATGAAGATGTTCCTACACAGCAGCCATTGAGGATGTTCCTACACAGCAGCCAATGAAAATGTTCCTACACAGCAGCCAGATTGTGACATCACAGAGCATCCCTGTGATGTCACAATCTGGCTGCTGTGTAAGAACATTTTCATTGGCTGCTGTGTAGGAACATCCTCAATGGCTGCTGTGTTGGAACATCTTCATTGGCTGCTGTGTAGGAACAGTCTCATTGGCTGCTGTGTCTATCTATCTATCTATCTATCTATCTATCTATCTATCTATCTATCTATCTATCTATCTATCTATCTATCTATCTATCTATCTATCTATCTATCTATCTATCTATCTATCTATCTATCTATATGTCTCTATCTCTATCTATCTATCTAGTGAATCTCAGGGCGGCGCGGCCCCCTTTTATACCCTTCCTGGACGATGAAGATGTTCCTGCACATGAAGATGTTCCTACACAGCAGCCATTGAGGATGTTCCTACACAGCAGCCAATGAAAATGTTCCTACACAGCAGCCAGATTGTGACATCACAGAGCATCCCTGTGATGTCACAATCTGGCTGCTGTGTAAGAACATTTTCATTGGCTGCTGTGTAGGAACATCCTCAATGGCTGCTGTGTAAGAACATCTTCATTGGCTGCTGTGTAGGAACAGTCTCATTGGCTGCTGTGTCTATCAATCTATCTATCTATCTATCTATCTATCTATCTATCTATCTATCTATCTATCTATCTATCTATCTATCTATCTATCTATCTATCTATCTATCTATCTATCTATCTATATGTCTCTATCTCTATCTATCTATCTAGTGACTCTCAGGGCGGCGCGGCCCCCTTTTATACCCTTCCTGGACGATGAAGATGTTCCTGCACATGAAGATGTTCCTACACAGCAGCCATTGAGGATGTTCCTACACAGCAGCCAATGAAAATGTTCCTACACAGCAGCCATATTGTGACATCACAGAGCATCCCTGTGATGTCACAATCTGGCTGCTGTGTAAGAACATTTTCATTGGCTGCTGTGTAGGAACATCCTCAATGGCTGCTGTGTAGGAACATCTTCATTGGCTGCTGTGTAGGAACAGTCTCATTGGCTGCTGTGTCTATCAATCTATCTATCTATCTATCTATCTATCTATCTATCTATCTATCTATCTATCTATCTATCTATCTATCTATCTATCTATCTATCTATCTATCTATATGTCTCTATCTCTATCTATCTATCTAGTGACTCTCAGGGCGGCGCGGCCCCCTTTTATACCCTTCCTGGACGATGAAGATGTTCCTGCATATGAAGATGTTCCTACACAGCAGCCATTGAGGATGTTCCTACACAGCAGCCAATGAAAATGTTCCTACACAGCAGCCAGATTGTGACATCACAGAGCATCCCTGTGATGTCACAATCTGGCTGCTGTGTAAGAACATTTTCATTGGCTGCTGTGTAGGAACATCCTCAATGGCTGATATGTAGGAACATCTTCATTGGCTGCTGTGTAGGAACAGTCTCATTGGCTGCTGTATCTATCTATCTATCTATCTATCTATCTATCTATCTATCTATCTATCTATCTATCTATCTATCTATCTATCTATCTATCTATCTATCTATCTATCTATCTATCTATCTATCTATATGTCTCTATCTCTATCTATCTATCTAGTGACTCTCAGGGCGGCGCGGCCCCCTTTTATACCCTTCCTGGACGATGAAGATGTTCCTGCATATGAAGATGTTCCTACACAGCAGCCATTGAGGATGTTCCTACACAGCAGCCAATGAAAATGTTCCTACACAGCAGCCAGATTGTGACATCACAGAGCATCCCTGTGATGTCACAATCTGGCTGCTGTGTAAGAACATTTTCATTGGCTGCTGTGTAGGAACATCCTCAATGGCTGATATGTAGGAACATCTTCATTGGCTGCTGTGTAGGAACAGTCTCATTGGCTGCTGTATCTATCTATCTATCTATCTATCTATCTATCTATCTATCTATCTATCTATCTATCTATCTATCTATCTATCTATCTATCTATCTATCTATCTATCTATCTATCTATTTATCTATCTATCTATATGTCTCTATCTCTATCTATCTAGTGACTCTCAGGGCGGCGCGGCCCCCTTTTATACCCTTCCTGGACGATGAAGATGTTCCTGCACATGAAGATGTTCCTACACAGCAGCCAGATTGTGACATCACAGAGCATCCCTGTGATGTCACAATCTGGCTGCTGTGTAAGAACATTTTCATTGGCTGCTGTGTAGGAACATCCTCAATGGCTGCTATGTAGGAACATCTTCATTGGCTGCTGTGTAGGAACAGTCTCATTGGCTGCTGTGTCTATCTATCTATCTATCTATCTATCTATCTATCTATCTATCTATCTATCTATCTATCTATCTATCTATCTATCTATCTATCTATCTATCTATCTATCTATCTATCTATCTATCTATCTATCTATCTATCTATCTATATGTCTCTATCTCTATCTATCTATCTATCTAGTGACTCTCAGGGCGGCGCGGCCCCCTTTTATACCCTTCCTGGACGATGAAGATGTTCCTGCACATGAAGATGTTCCAACACAGCAGCCATTGAGGATGTTCCTACACAGCAGCCAATGAAAATGTTCCTACACAGCAGCCAGATTGTGACATCACAGAGCATCCCTGTGATGTCACAATCTGGCTGCTGTGTAGGAACATTTTCATTGGCTGCTGTGTAGGAACATCCTCAATGGCTGCTGTGTAGGAATATCTTCATTGGCTGCTGTGTAGGAACAGTCTCATTGGCTGCTGTGTCTATCTATCTATCTATCTATCTATCTATCTATCTATCTATCTATCTATCTATCTATCTATCTATCTATCTATCTATCTATCTATCTATCTATCTATCTATCTATCTATCTATCTATCTATCTATCCATCTATATGTCTCTATCTCTATCTATCTATATGTCTCTATCTCTATCTATCTAGTGACTCTCAGGGCGGCGCGGCCCCCTTTTATACCCTTCCTGGACGATGAAGATGTTCCTGCACATGAAGATGTTCCTACACAGCAGCCAGATTGTGACATCACAGAGCATCCCTGTGATGTCACAATCTGGCTGCTGTGTAAGAACATTTTCATTGGCTGCTGTGTAGGAACATCCTCAATGGCTGCTGTGTTGGAACATCTTCATTGGCTGCTGTGTAGGAACAGTCTCATTGGCTGCTGTGTCTATCTATCTATCTATCTATCTATCTATCTATCTATCTATCTATCTATCTATCTATCTATCTATCTATCTATCTATCTATCTATCTATCTATCTATCTATCTATATGTCTCTATCTCTATCTATCTATCTAGTGAATCTCAGGGCGGCGCGGCCCCCTTTTATACCCTTCCTGGACGATGAAGATGTTCCTGCACATGAAGATGTTCCTACACAGCAGCCATTGAGGATGTTCCTACACAGCAGCCAATGAAAATGTTCCTACACAGCAGCCAGATTGTGACATCACAGAGCATCCCTGTGATGTCACAATCTGGCTGCTGTGTAAGAACATTTTCATTGGCTGCTGTGTAGGAACATCCTCAATGGCTGATATGTAGGAACATCTTCATTGGCTGCTGTGTAGGAACAGTCTCATTGGCTGCTGTATCTATCTATCTATCTATCTATCTATCTATCTATCTATCTATCTATCTATCTATCTATCTATCTATCTATCTATCTATCTATCTATCTATCTATCTATCTATTTATCTATCTATCTATATGTCTCTATCTCTATCTATCTAGTGACTCTCAGGGCGGCGCGGCCCCCTTTTATACCCTTCCTGGACGATGAAGATGTTCCTGCACATGAAGATGTTCCTACACAGCAGCCAGATTGTGACATCACAGAGCATCCCTGTGATGTCACAATCTGGCTGCTGTGTAAGAACATTTTCATTGGCTGCTGTGTAGGAACATCCTCAATGGCTGCTATGTAGGAACATCTTCATTGGCTGCTGTGTAGGAACAGTCTCATTGGCTGCTGTGTCTATCTATCTATCTATCTATCTATCTATCTATCTATCTATCTATCTATCTATCTATCTATCTATCTATCTATCTATCTATCTATCTATCTATCTATCTATCTATCTATCTATCTATCTATCTATCTATATGTCTCTATCTCTATCTATCTATCTATCTAGTGACTCTCAGGGCGGCGCGGCCCCCTTTTATACCCTTCCTGGACGATGAAGATGTTCCTGCACATGAAGATGTTCCAACACAGCAGCCATTGAGGATGTTCCTACACAGCAGCCAATGAAAATGTTCCTACACAGCAGCCAGATTGTGACATCACAGAGCATCCCTGTGATGTCACAATCTGGCTGCTGTGTAGGAACATTTTCATTGGCTGCTGTGTAGGAACATCCTCAATGGCTGCTGTGTAGGAATATCTTCATTGGCTGCTGTGTAGGAACAGTCTCATTGGCTGCTGTGTCTATCTATCTATCTATCTATCTATCTATCTATCTATCTATCTATCTATCTATCTATCTATCTATCTATCTATCTATCTATCTATCTATCTATCTATCTATCTATCTATCTATCTATCTATCCATCTATATGTCTCTATCTCTATCTATCTATATGTCTCTATCTCTATCTATCTAGTGACTCTCAGGGCGGCGCGGCCCCCTTTTATACCCTTCCTGGACGATGAAGATGTTCCTGCACATGAAGATGTTCCTACACAGCAGCCAGATTGTGACATCACAGAGCATCCCTGTGATGTCACAATCTGGCTGCTGTGTAAGAACATTTTCATTGGCTGCTGTGTAGGAACATCCTCAATGGCTGCTGTGTTGGAACATCTTCATTGGCTGCTGTGTAGGAACAGTCTCATTGGCTGCTGTGTCTATCTATCTATCTATCTATCTATCTATCTATCTATCTATCTATCTATCTATCTATCTATCTATCTATCTATCTATCTATCTATCTATCTATCTATCTATCTATATGTCTCTATCTCTATCTATCTATCTAGTGAATCTCAGGGCGGCGCGGCCCCCTTTTATACCCTTCCTGGACGATGAAGATGTTCCTGCACATGAAGATGTTCCTACACAGCAGCCATTGAGGATGTTCCTACACAGCAGCCAATGAAAATGTTCCTACACAGCAGCCAGATTGTGACATCACAGAGCATCCCTGTGATGTCACAATCTGGCTGCTGTGTAAGAACATTTTCATTGGCTGCTGTGTAGGAACATCCTCAATGGCTGCTGTGTAAGAACATCTTCATTGGCTGCTGTGTAGGAACAGTCTCATTGGCTGCTGTGTCTATCAATCTATCTATCTATCTATCTATCTATCTATCTATCTATCTATCTATCTATCTATCTATCTATCTATCTATCTATCTATCTATCTATCTATCTATCTATCTATCTATCTATCTATCTATCTATCTATATGTCTCTATCTCTATCTATCTATCTAGTGACTCTCAGGGCGGCGCGGCCCCCTTTTATACCCTTCCTGGACGATGAAGATGTTCCTGCACATGAAGATGTTCCTACACAGCAGCCATTGAGGATGTTCCTACACAGCAGCCAATGAAAATGTTCCTACACAGCAGCCATATTGTGACATCACAGAGCATCCCTGTGATGTCACAATCTGGCTGCTGTGTAAGAACATTTTCATTGGCTGCTGTGTAGGAACATCCTCAATGGCTGCTGTGTAGGAACATCTTCATTGGCTGCTGTGTAGGAACAGTCTCATTGGCTGCTGTGTCTATCAATCTATCTATCTATCTATCTATCTATCTATCTATCTATCTATCTATCTATCTATCTATCTATCTATCTATCTATCTATCTATCTATCTATCTATCTATCTATCTATATGTCTCTATCTCTATCTATCTATCTAGTGACTCTCAGGGCGGCGCGGCCCCCTTTTATACCCTTCCTGGACGATGAAGATGTTCCTGCATATGAAGATGTTCCTACACAGCAGCCATTGAGGATGTTCCTACACAGCAGCCAATGAAAATGTTCCTACACAGCAGCCAGATTGTGACATCACAGAGCATCCCTGTGATGTCACAATCTGGCTGCTGTGTAAGAACATTTTCATTGGCTGCTGTGTAGGAACATCCTCAATGGCTGATATGTAGGAACATCTTCATTGGCTGCTGTGTAGGAACAGTCTCATTGGCTGCTGTATCTATCTATCTATCTATCTATCTATCTATCTATCTATCTATCTATCTATCTATCTATCTATCTATCTATCTATCTATCTATCTATCTATCTATCTATCTATCTATCTATCTATATGTCTCTATCTCTATCTATCTATCTAGTGACTCTCAGGGCGGCGCGGCCCCCTTTTATACCCTTCCTGGATGATGAAGATGTTCCTGCATATGAAGATGTTCCTACACAGCAGCCATTGAGGATGTTCCTACACAGCAGCCAATGAAAATGTTCCTACACAGCAGCCAGATTGTGACATCACAGAGCATCCCTGTGATGTCACAATCTGGCTGCTGTGTAAGAACATTTTCATTGGCTGCTGTGTAGGAACATCCTCAATGGCTGATATGTAGGAACATCTTCATTGGCTGCTGTGTAGGAACAGTCTCATTGGCTGCTGTATCTATCTATCTATCTATCTATCTATCTATCTATCTATCTATCTATCTATCTATCTATCTATCTATCTATCTATCTATCTATCTATCTATCTATCTATTTATCTATCTATCTATATGTCTCTATCTCTATCTATCTAGTGACTCTCAGGGCGGCGCGGCCCCCTTTTATACCCTTCCTGGACGATGAAGATGTTCCTGCACATGAAGATGTTCCTACACAGCAGCCAGATTGTGACATCACAGAGCATCCCTGTGATGTCACAATCTGGCTGCTGTGTAAGAACATTTTCATTGGCTGCTGTGTAGGAACATCCTCAATGGCTGCTGTGTTGGAACATCTTCATTGGCTGCTGTGTAGGAACAGTCTCATTGGCTGCTGTGTCTATCTTTCTATCTATCTATCTATCTATCTATCTATCTATCTATCTATCTATCTATCTATCTATCTATCTATCTATCTATCTATCTATCTATCTATCTATCTATCTATATGTCTCTATTTTTATCTATCTATCTAGTGACTCTCAGGGCGGCGCGGCCCCCTTTTATACCCTTCCTGGACGATGAAGATGTTCCTGCACATGAAGATGTTCCTACATAGCAGCCATTGAGGATGTTCCTACACAGCAGCCAATGAAAATGTTCCTACACAGCAGCCAGATTGTGACATCACAGAGCATCCCTGTGATGTCACAATCTGGCTGCTGTGTAAGAACATTTTCATTGGCTGCTGTGTAGGAACATCCTCAATGGCTGCTATGTAGGAACATCTTCATTGGCTGCTGTGTAGGAACAGTCTCATTGGCTGCTGTGTCTATCTATCTATCTATCTATCTATCTATCTATCTATCTATCTATCTATCTATCTATCTATCTATCTATCTATCTATCTATCTATCTATCTATATGTCTCTATCTCTATCTATCTATCTATCTAGTGACTCTCAGGGCGGCGCGGCCCCCTTTTATACCCTTCCTGGACGATGAAGATGTTCCTGCACATGAAGATGTTCCTACACAGCAGCCATTGAGGATGTTCCTACACAGCAGCCAATGAAAATGTTCCTACACAGCAGCCAGATTGTGACATCACAGAGCATCCCTGTGATGTCACAATCTGGCTGCTGTGTAGGAACATTTTCATTGGCTGCTGTGTAGGAACATCCTCAATGGCTGCTGTGTAGGAATATCTTCATTGGCTGCTGTGTAGGAACAGTCTCATTGGCTGCTGTGTCTATCTATCTATCTATCTATCTATCTATCTATCTATCTATCTATCTATCTATCTATCTATCTATCTATCTATCTATCTATCTATCTATCTATCTATCTATCCATCTATATGTCTCTATCTCTATCTATCTATATGTCTCTATCTCTATCTATCTAGTGACTCTCAGGGCGGCGCGGCCCCCTTTTATACCCTTCCTGGACGATGAAGATGTTCCTGCACATGAAGATGTTCCTACACAGCAGCCAGATTGTGACATCACAGAGCATCCCTGTGATGTCACAATCTGGCTGCTGTGTAAGAACATTTTCATTGGCTGCTGTGTAGGAACATCCTCAATGGCTGCTGTGTTGGAACATCTTCATTGGCTGCTGTGTAGGAACAGTCTCATTGGCTGCTGTGTCTATCTTTCTATCTATCTATCTATCTATCTATCTATCTATCTATCTATCTATCTATCTATCTATCTATCTATCTATCTATCTATCTATCTATCTATCTATCTATCTATCTATCTATCTATCTATCTATATGTCTCTATCTCTATCTATCTATCTAGTGACTCTCAGGGCGGCGCGGCCCCCTTTTATACCCTTCCTGGACGATGAAGATGTTCCTGCACATGAAGATGTTCCTACATAGCAGCCATTGAGGATGTTCCTACACAGCAGCCAATGAAAATGTTCCTACACAGCAGCCAGATTGTGACATCACAGAGCATCCCTGTGATGTCACAATCTGGCTGCTGTGTAAGAACATTTTCATTGGCTGCTGTGTAGGAACATCCTCAATGGCTGCTATGTAGGAACATCTTCATTGGCTGCTGTGTAGGAACAGTCTCATTGGCTGCTGTGTCTATCTATCTATCTATCTATCTATCTATCTATCTATCTATCTATCTATCTATATATCTATCTATCTATCTATCTATCTATATGTCTCTATCTCTATCTATCTATCTATCTAGTGACTCTCAGGGCGGCGCGGCCCCCTTTTATACCCTTCCTGGACGATGAAGATGTTCCTGCACATGAAGATGTTCCTACACAGCAGCCATTGAGGATGTTCCTACACAGCAGCCAATGAAAATGTTCCTACACAGCAGCCAGATTGTGACATCACAGAGCATCCCTGTGATGTCACAATCTGGCTGCTGTGTAGGAACATTTTCATTGGCTGCTGTGTAGGAACATCCTCAATGGCTGCTGTGTAGGAATATCTTCATTGGCTGCTGTGTAGGAACAGTCTCATTGGCTGCTGTGTCTATCTATCTATCTATCTATCTATCTATCTATCTATCTATCTATCTATCTATCTATCTATCTATCTATCTATCTATCTATCTATCTATCTATCTATCTATCTATCTATCTATCTATATGTCTCTATCTCTATCTATATATCTAGTGACTCTCAGGGCGGCGCGGCCCCCTTTTATACCCTTCCTGGACGATGAAGATGTTCCTGCACATGAAGATGTTCCTACATAGCAGCCATTGAGGATGTTCCTACACAGCAGCCAATGAAAATGTTCCTACACAGCAGCCAGATTGTGACATCACAGAGCATCCCTGTGATGTCACAATCTGGCTGCTGTGTAAGAACATTTTCATTGGCTGCTGTGTAGGAACATCCTCAATGGCTGCTATGTAGGAACATCTTCATTGGCTGCTGTGTAGGAACAGTCTCATTGGCTGCTGTGTCTATCTATCTATCTATCTATCTATCTATCTATCTATCTATCTATCTATCTATCTATCTATCTATCTATCTATCTATCTATCTATCTATCTATCTATCTATCTATCTATCTATCTATATGTCTCTATCTCTATCTATATATCTAGTGACTCTCAGGGCGGCGCGGCCCCCTTTTATACCCTTCCTGGACGATGAAGATGTTCCTGCACATGAAGATGTTCCTACATAGCAGCCATTGAGGATGTTCCTACACAGCAGCCAATGAAAATGTTCCTACACAGCAGCCAGATTGTGACATCACAGAGCATCCCTGTGATGTCACAATCTGGCTGCTGTGTAAGAACATTTTCATTGGCTGCTGTGTAGGAACATCCTCAATGGCTGCTATGTAGGAACATCTTCATTGGCTGCTGTGTAGGAACAGTCTCATTGGCTGCTGTGTCTATCTATCTATCTATCTATCTATCTATCTATCTATCTATCTATCTATCTATCTATCTATCTATCTATCTATCTATCTATCTATCTATCTATCTATCTATCTATCTATCTATCTATCTATCTATATGTCTCTATCTCTATCTATCTATCTATCTAGTGACTCTCAGGGCGGCGCGGCTCCCTTTTATACCCTTCCTGGACGATGAAGATGTTCCTGCACATGAAGATGTTCCTACACAGCAGCCATTGAGGATGTTCCTACACAGCAGCCAATGAAAATGTTCCTACACAGCAGCCAGATTGTGACATCACAGAGCATCCCTGTGATGTCACAATCTGGCTGCTGTGTAGGAACATTTTCATTGGCTGCTGTGTAGGAACATCCTCAATGGCTGCTGTGTAGGAATATCTTCATTGGCTGCTGTGTAGGAACAGTCTCATTGGCTGCTGTGTCTATCTATCTATCTATCTATCTATCTATCTATCTATCTATCTATCTATCTATCTATCTATCTATCTATCTATCTATCTATCTATCTATCTATCTATCTATCTATCCATCTATATGTCTCTATCTCTATCTATCTATATGTCTCTATCTCTATCTATCTAGTGACTCTCAGGGCGGCGCGGCCCCCTTTTATACCCTTCCTGGACGATGAAGATGTTCCTGCACATGAAGATGTTCCTACACAGCAGCCAGATTGTGACATCACAGAGCATCCCTGTGATGTCACAATCTGGCTGCTGTGTAAGAACATTTTCATTGGCTGCTGTGTAGGAACATCCTCAATGGCTGCTGTGTTGGAACATCTTCATTGGCTGCTGTGTAGGAACAGTCTCATTGGCTGCTGTGTCTATCTTTCTATCTATCTATCTATCTATCTATCTATCTATCTATCTATCTATCTATCTATCTATCTATCTATCTATCTATCTATCTATCTATCTATCTATCTATCTATCTATCTATCTATCTATCTATCTATCTATCTATATGTCTCTATCTCTATCTATCTATCTAGTGACTCTCAGGGCGGCGCGGCCCCCTTTTATACCCTTCCTGGACGATGAAGATGTTCCTGCACATGAAGATGTTCCTACATAGCAGCCATTGAGGATGTTCCTACACAGCAGCCAATGAAAATGTTCCTACACAGCAGCCAGATTGTGACATCACAGAGCATCCCTGTGATGTCACAATCTGGCTGCTGTGTAAGAACATTTTCATTGGCTGCTGTGTAGGAACATCCTCAATGGCTGCTATGTAGGAACATCTTCATTGGCTGCTGTGTAGGAACAGTCTCATTGGCTGCTGTGTCTATCTATCTATCTATCTATCTATCTATCTATCTATCTATCTATCTATCTATCTATCTATCTATCTATCTATCTATCTATCTATCTATCTATCTATATGTCTCTATCTCTATCTATCTATCTATCTAGTGACTCTCAGGGCGGCGCGGCCCCCTTTTATACCCTTCCTGGACGATGAAGATGTTCCTGCACATGAAGATGTTCCTACACAGCAGCCATTGAGGATGTTCCTACACAGCAGCCAATGAAAATGTTCCTACACAGCAGCCAGATTGTGACATCACAGAGCATCCCTGTGATGTCACAATCTGGCTGCTGTGTAGGAACATTTTCATTGGCTGCTGTGTAGGAACATCCTCAATGGCTGCTGTGTAGGAATATCTTCATTGGCTGCTGTGTAGGAACAGTCTCATTGGCTGCTGTGTCTATCTATCTATCTATCTATCTATCTATCTATCTATCTATCTATCTATCTATCTATCTATCTATCTATCTATCTATCTATCTATCTATCTATCTATATGTCTCTATCTCTATCTATATATCTAGTGACTCTCAGGGCGGCGCGGCCCCCTTTTATACCCTTCCTGGACGATGAAGATGTTCCTGCACATGAAGATGTTCCTACATAGCAGCCATTGAGGATGTTCCTACACAGCAGCCAATGAAAATGTTCCTACACAGCAGCCAGATTGTGACATCACAGAGCATCCCTGTGATGTCACAATCTGGCTGCTGTGTAAGAACATTTTCATTGGCTGCTGTGTAGGAACATCCTCAATGGCTGCTATGTAGGAACATCTTCATTGGCTGCTGTGTAGGAACAGTCTCATTGGCTGCTGTGTCTATCTATCTATCTATCTATCTATCTATCTATCTATCTATCTATCTATCTATCTATCTATCTATCTATCTATCTATCTATCTATATGTCTCTATCTCTATCTATCTATCTATCTAGTGACTCTCAGGGCGGCGCGGCTCCCTTTTATACCCTTCCTGGACGATGAAGATGTTCCTGCACATGAAGATGTTCCTACACAGCAGCCATTGAGGATGTTCCTACACAGCAGCCAATGAAAATGTTCCTACACAGCAGCCAGATTGTGACATCACAGAGCATCCCTGTGATGTCACAATCTGGCTGCTGTGTAGGAACATTTTCATTGGCTGCTGTGTAGGAACATCCTCAATGGCTGCTGTGTAGGAATATCTTCATTGGCTGCTGTGTAGGAACAGTCTCATTGGCTGCTGTGTCTATCTATCTATCTATCTATCTATCTATCTATCTATCTATCTATCTATCTATCTATCTATCTATCTATCTATCTATCTATCTATCTATCTATCTATCTATCTATCCATCTATATGTCTCTATCTCTATCTATCTATATGTCTCTATCTCTATCTATCTAGTGACTCTCAGGGCGGCGCGGCCCCCTTTTATACCCTTCCTGGACGATGAAGATGTTCCTGCACATGAAGATGTTCCTACACAGCAGCCAGATTGTGACATCACAGAGCATCCCTGTGATGTCACAATCTGGCTGCTGTGTAAGAACATTTTCATTGGCTGCTGTGTAGGAACATCCTCAATGGCTGCTGTGTTGGAACATCTTCATTGGCTGCTGTGTAGGAACAGTCTCATTGGCTGCTGTGTCTATCTTTCTATCTATCTATCTATCTATCTATCTATCTATCTATCTATCTATATATCTATCTATATATCTATCTATCTATCTATCTATCTATCTATCTATCTATCTATCTATCTATCTATCTATCTATCTATCTATCTATCTATCTATCTATCTATATGTCTCTATCTCTATCTATCTATCTAGTGACTCTCAGGGCGGCGCGGCCCCCTTTTATACCCTTCCTGGACGATGAAGATGTTCCTGCACATGAAGATGTTCCTACATAGCAGCCATTGAGGATGTTCCTACACAGCAGCCAATGAAAATGTTCCTACACAGCAGCCAGATTGTGACATCACAGAGCATCCCTGTGATGTCACAATCTGGCTGCTGTGTAGGAACATTTTCATTGGCTGCTGTGTAGGAACATCCTCAATGGCTGCTGTGTAGGAATATCTTCATTGGCTGCTGTGTAGGAACAGTCTCATTGGCTGCTGTGTCTATCTATCTATCTATCTATCTATCTATCTATCTATCTATCTATCTATCTATCTATCTATCTATCTATCTATCTATCTATCTATCTATCCATCTATATGTCTCTATCTCTATCTATCTATATGTCTCTATCTCTATCTATCTAGTGACTCTCAGGGCGGCGCGGCCCCCTTTTATACCCTTCCTGGACGATGAAGATGTTCCTGCACATGAAGATGTTCCTACACAGCAGCCAGATTGTGACATCACAGAGCATCCCTGTGATGTCACAATCTGGCTGCTGTGTAAGAACATTTTCATTGGCTGCTGTGTAGGAACATCCTCAATGGCTGCTGTGTTGGAACATCTTCATTGGCTGCTGTGTAGGAACAGTCTCATTGGCTGCTGTGTCTATCTTTCTATCTATCTATCTATCTATCTATCTATCTATCTATCTATATATCTATCTATCTATCTATCTATCTATCTATCTATCTATCTATCTATCTATCTATCTATCTATCTATCTATCTATATGTCTCTATCTCTATCTATCTATCTAGTGACTCTCAGGGCGGCGCGGCCCCCTTTTATACCCTTCCTGGACGATGAAGATGTTCCTGCACATGAAGATGTTCCTACATAGCAGCCATTGAGGATGTTCCTACACAGCAGCCAATGAAAATGTTCCTACACAGCAGCCAGATTGTGACATCACAGAGCATCCCTGTGATGTCACAATCTGGCTGCTGTGTAAGAACATTTTCATTGGCTGCTGTGTAGGAACATCCTCAATGGCTGCTATGTAGGAACATCTTCATTGGCTGCTGTGTAGGAACAGTCTCATTGGCTGCTGTGTCTATCTATCTATCTATCTATCTATCTATCTATCTATCTATCTATCTATCTATCTATCTATCTATCTATCTATCTATCTATCTATCTATCTATCTATCTATCTATCTATCTATATGTCTCTATCTCTATCTATCTATCTATCTAGTGACTCTCAGGGCGGCGCGGCCCCCTTTTATACCCTTCCTGGACGATGAAGATGTTCCTGCACATGAAGATGTTCCTACACAGCAGCCATTGAGGATGTTCCTACACAGCAGCCAATGAAAATGTTCCTACACAGCAGCCAGATTGTGACATCACAGAGCATCCCTGTGATGTCACAATCTGGCTGCTGTGTAAGAACATTTTCATTGGCTGCTGTGTAGGAACATCCTCAATGGCTGCTGTGTAGGAACATCTTCATTGGCTGCTGTGTAGGAACAGTCTCATTGGCTGCTGTGTCTATCTATCTATCTATCTATCTATCTATCTATCTATCTATCTATCTATCTATCTATCTATCTATCTATCTATCTATCTATCTATCTATCTATCTATCTATCTATATGTCTCTATCTCTATCTATCTATCTAGTGACTCTCAGGGCGGCGCGGCCCCCTTTTATACCCTTCCTGGACGATGAAGATGTTCCTGCACATGAAGATGTTCCTACACAGCAGCCATTGAGGATGTTCCTACACAGCAGCCAATGAAAATGTTCCTACACAGCAGCCAGATTGTGACATCACAGAGCATCCCTGTGATGTCACAATCTGGCTGCTGTGTAGGAACATTTTCATTGGCTGCTGTGTAGGAACATCCTCAATGGCTGCTGTGTAGGAATATCTTCATTGGCTGCTGTGTAGGAACAGTCTCATTGGCTGCTGTGTCTATCTATCTATCTATCTATCTATCTATCTATCTATCTATCTATCTATCTATCTATCTATCTATCTATCTATATGTCTCTATCTCTATCTATCTATCTAGTGACTCTCAGGGCGGCGCGGCCCCCTTTTATACCCTTCCTGGACGATGAAGATGTTCCTGCACATGAAGATGTTCCTACACAGCAGCCATTGAGGATGTTCCTACACAGCAGCCAATGAAAATGTTCCTACACAGCAGCCAGATTGTGACATCACAGAGCATCCCTGTGATGTCACAATCTGGCTGCTGTGTAAGAACATTTTCATTGGCTGCTGTGTAGGAACATCCTCAATGGCTGCTGTGTAGGAACATCTTCATTGGCTGCTGTGTAGGAACAGTCTCATTGGCTGCTGTGTCTATCTATCTATCTATCTATCTATCTATCTATCTATCTATCTATCTATCTATCTATCTATCTATCTATCTATCTATCTATCTATCTATCTATCTATCTATCTATCTATCTATCTATCTATCTATCTATCTATCTATCTATCTATCTATCTATATGTCTCTATCTCTATCTATCTATCTAGTGACTCTCAGGGTGGCGCGGCCCCCTTTTATACCCTTCCTGGACGATGAAGATGTTCCTGCACATGAAGATGTTCCTACATAGCAGCCATTGAGGATGTTCCTACACAGCAGCCAATGAAAATGTTCCTACACAGCAGCCAGATTGTGACATCACAGAGCATCCCTGTGATGTCACAATCTGGCTGCTGTGTAAGAACATTTTCATTGGCTGCTGTGTAGGAACATCCTCAATGGCTGCTATGTAGGAACATCTTCATTGGCTGCTGTGTAGGAACAGTCTCATTGGCTGCTGTGTCTATCTATCTATCTATCTATCTATCTATCTATCTATCTATCTATCTATCTATCTATCTATCTATCTATCTATCTATCTATCTATCTATCTATCTATCTATCTATATGTCTCTATCTCTATCTATCTATCTATCTAGTGACTCTCAGGGCGGCGCGGCCCCCTTTTATACCCTTCCTGGACGATGAAGATGTTCCTGCACATGAAGATGTTCCTACACAGCAGCCATTGAGGATGTTCCTACACAGCAGCCAATGAAAATGTTCCTACACAGCAGCCAGATTGTGACATCACAGAGCATCCCTGTGATGTCACAATCTGGCTGCTGTGTAGGAACATTTTCATTGGCTGCTGTGTAGGAACATCCTCAATGGCTGCTGTGTAGGAATATCTTCATTGGCTGCTGTGTAGGAACAGTCTCATTGGCTGCTGTGTCTATCTATCTATCTATCTATCTATCTATCTATCTATCTATCTATCTATCTATCTATCTATCTATCTATCTATCTATCTATCTATCTATCTATCCATCTATATGTCTCTATCTCTATCTATCTATATGTCTCTATCTCTATCTATCTAGTGACTCTCAGGGCGGCGCGGCCCCCTTTTATACCCTTCCTGGACGATGAAGATGTTCCTGCACATGAAGATGTTCCTACACAGCAGCCAGATTGTGACATCACAGAGCATCCCTGTGATGTCACAATCTGGCTGCTGTGTAAGAACATTTTCATTGGCTGCTGTGTAGGAACATCCTCAATGGCTGCTGTGTTGGAACATCTTCATTGGCTGCTGTGTAGGAACAGTCTCATTGGCTGCTGTGTCTATCTTTCTATCTATCTATCTATCTATCTATCTATCTATCTATATATCTATCTATATATCTATCTATCTATCTATCTATCTATCTATCTATCTATCTATCTATCTATCTATCTATCTATCTATCTATCTATCTATCTATCTATCTATCTATCTATCTATCTATCTATCTATCTATCTATATGTCTCTATCTCTATCTATCTATCTAGTGACTCTCAGGGCGGCGCGGCCCCCTTTTATACCCTTCCTGGACGATGAAGATGTTCCTGCACATGAAGATGTTCCTACATAGCAGCCATTGAGGATGTTCCTACACAGCAGCCAATGAAAATGTTCCTACACAGCAGCCAGATTGTGACATCACAGAGCATCCCTGTGATGTCACAATCTGGCTGCTGTGTAGGAACATTTTCATTGGCTGCTGTGTAGGAACATCCTCAATGGCTGCTGTGTAGGAATATCTTCATTGGCTGCTGTGTAGGAACAGTCTCATTGGCTGCTGTGTCTATCTATCTATCTATCTATCTATCTATCTATCTATCTATCTATCTATCTATCTATCTATCTATCTATCTATCTATCTATCTATCTATCTATCTATCTATCTATCTATCTATCTATCCATCTATATGTCTCTATCTCTATCTATCTATATGTCTCTATCTCTATCTATCTAGTGACTCTCAGGGCGGCGCGGCCCCCTTTTATACCCTTCCTGGACGATGAAGATGTTCCTGCACATGAAGATGTTCCTACACAGCAGCCAGATTGTGACATCACAGAGCATCCCTGTGATGTCACAATCTGGCTGCTGTGTAAGAACATTTTCATTGGCTGCTGTGTAGGAACATCCTCAATGGCTGCTGTGTTGGAACATCTTCATTGGCTGCTGTGTAGGAACAGTCTCATTGGCTGCTGTGTCTATCTTTCTATCTATCTATCTATCTATCTATCTATCTATCTATCTATCTATCTATATATCTATCTATCTATCTATCTATCTATCTATCTATCTATCTATATGTCTCTATCTCTATCTATCTATCTAGTGACTCTCAGGGCGGCGCGGCCCCCTTTTATACCCTTCCTGGACGATGAAGATGTTCCTGCACATGAAGATGTTCCTACATAGCAGCCATTGAGGATGTTCCTACACAGCAGCCAATGAAAATGTTCCTACACAGCAGCCAGATTGTGACATCACAGAGCATCCCTGTGATGTCACAATCTGGCTGCTGTGTAGGAACATTTTCATTGGCTGCTGTGTAGGAACATCCTCAATGGCTGCTGTGTAGGAATATCTTCATTGGCTGCTGTGTAGGAACAGTCTCATTGGCTGCTGTGTCTATCTATCTATCTATCTATCTATCTATCTATCTATCTATCTATCTATCTATCTATCTATCTATCTATCTATCTATATGTCTCTATCTCTATCTATATATCTAGTGACTCTCAGGGCGGCGCGGCCCCCTTTTATACCCTTCCTGGACGATGAAGATGTTCCTGCACATGAAGATGTTCCTACATAGCAGCCATTGAGGATGTTCCTACACAGCAGCCAATGAAAATGTTCCTACACAGCAGCCAGATTGTGACATCACAGAGCATCCCTGTGATGTCACAATCTGGCTGCTGTGTAAGAACATTTTCATTGGCTGCTGTGTAGGAACATCCTCAATGGCTGCTATGTAGGAACATCTTCATTGGCTGCTGTGTAGGAACAGTCTCATTGGCTGCTGTGTCTATCTATCTATCTATCTATCTATCTATCTATCTATCTATCTATCTATCTATCTATCTATCTATCTATCTATCTATCTATCTATCTATCTATCTATCTATCTATCTATCTATCTATCTATCTATATGTCTCTATCTCTATCTATCTATCTATCTAGTGACTCTCAGGGCGGCGCGGCCCCCTTTTATACCCTTCCTGGACGATGAAGATGTTCCTGCACATGAAGATGTTCCTACACAGCAGCCATTGAGGATGTTCCTACACAGCAGCCAATGAAAATGTTCCTACACAGCAGCCAGATTGTGACATCACAGAGCATCCCTGTGATGTCACAATCTGGCTGCTGTGTAGGAACATTTTCATTGGCTGCTGTGTAGGAACATCCTCAATGGCTGCTGTGTAGGAATATCTTCATTGGCTGCTGTGTAGGAACAGTCTCATTGGCTGCTGTGTCTATCTATCTATCTATCTATCTATCTATCTATCTATCTATCTATCTATCTATCTATCTATCTATCTATCTATCTATCTATCTATCTATCTATCTATCTATCTATCTATCTATCCATCTATATGTCTCTATCTCTATCTATCTATATGTCTCTATCTCTATCTATCTAGTGACTCTCAGGGCGGCGCGGCCCCCTTTTATACCCTTCCTGGACGATGAAGATGTTCCTGCACATGAAGATGTTCCTACACAGCAGCCAGATTGTGACATCACAGAGCATCCCTGTGATGTCACAATCTGGCTGCTGTGTAAGAACATTTTCATTGGCTGCTGTGTAGGAACATCCTCAATGGCTGCTGTGTTGGAACATCTTCATTGGCTGCTGTGTAGGAACAGTCTCATTGGCTGCTGTGTCTATCTTTCTATCTATCTATCTATCTATCTATCTATCTATCTATCTATCTATATATCTATCTATATATCTATCTATCTATCTATCTATCTATCTATCTATCTATCTATCTATCTATCTATCTATCTATCTATCTATCTATCTATCTATATGTCTCTATCTCTATCTATCTATCTAGTGACTCTCAGGGCGGCGCGGCCCCCTTTTATACCCTTCCTGGACGATGAAGATGTTCCTGCACATGAAGATGTTCCTACATAGCAGCCATTGAGGATGTTCCTACACAGCAGCCAATGAAAATGTTCCTACACAGCAGCCAGATTGTGACATCACAGAGCATCCCTGTGATGTCACAATCTGGCTGCTGTGTAGGAACATTTTCATTGGCTGCTGTGTAGGAACATCCTCAATGGCTGCTGTGTAGGAATATCTTCATTGGCTGCTGTGTAGGAACAGTCTCATTGGCTGCTGTGTCTATCTATCTATCTATCTATCTATCTATCTATCTATCTATCTATCTATCTATCTATCTATCTATCTATCTATCTATCTATCTATCTATCTATCTATCCATCTATATGTCTCTATCTCTATCTATCTATATGTCTCTATCTCTATCTATCTAGTGACTCTCAGGGCGGCGCGGCCCCCTTTTATACCCTTCCTGGACGATGAAGATGTTCCTGCACATGAAGATGTTCCTACACAGCAGCCAGATTGTGACATCACAGAGCATCCCTGTGATGTCACAATCTGGCTGCTGTGTAAGAACATTTTCATTGGCTGCTGTGTAGGAACATCCTCAATGGCTGCTGTGTTGGAACATCTTCATTGGCTGCTGTGTAGGAACAGTCTCATTGGCTGCTGTGTCTATCTTTCTATCTATCTATCTATCTATCTATCTATCTATCTATCTATCTATATATCTATCTATATATCTATCTATCTATCTATCTATCTATCTATCTATCTATCTATCTATCTATCTATCTATCTATCTATCTATCTATCTATCTATATGTCTCTATCTCTATCTATCTATCTAGTGACTCTCAGGGCGGCGCGGCCCCCTTTTATACCCTTCCTGGACGATGAAGATGTTCCTGCACATGAAGATGTTCCTACATAGCAGCCATTGAGGATGTTCCTACACAGCAGCCAATGAAAATGTTCCTACACAGCAGCCAGATTGTGACATCACAGAGCATCCCTGTGATGTCACAATCTGGCTGCTGTGTAGGAACATTTTCATTGGCTGCTGTGTAGGAACATCCTCAATGGCTGCTGTGTAGGAATATCTTCATTGGCTGCTGTGTAGGAACAGTCTCATTGGCTGCTGTGTCTATCTATCTATCTATCTATCTATCTATCTATCTATCTATCTATCTATCTATCTATCTATCTATCTATCTATCTATCTATCTATCTATCTATCTATCCATCTATATGTCTCTATCTCTATCTATCTATATGTCTCTATCTCTATCTATCTAGTGACTCTCAGGGCGGCGCGGCCCCCTTTTATACCCTTCCTGGACGATGAAGATGTTCCTGCACATGAAGATGTTCCTACACAGCAGCCAGATTGTGACATCACAGAGCATCCCTGTGATGTCACAATCTGGCTGCTGTGTAAGAACATTTTCATTGGCTGCTGTGTAGGAACATCCTCAATGGCTGCTGTGTTGGAACATCTTCATTGGCTGCTGTGTAGGAACAGTCTCATTGGCTGCTGTGTCTATCTTTCTATCTATCTATCTATCTATCTATCTATCTATCTATCTATCTATATATCTATCTATCTATCTATCTATCTATCTATCTATCTATCTATCTATCTATCTATCTATCTATCTATCTATCTATCTATCTATATGTCTCTATCTCTATCTATCTATCTAGTGACTCTCAGGGCGGCGCGGCCCCCTTTTATACCCTTCCTGGACGATGAAGATGTTCCTGCACATGAAGATGTTCCTACATAGCAGCCATTGAGGATGTTCCTACACAGCAGCCAATGAAAATGTTCCTACACAGCAGCCAGATTGTGACATCACAGAGCATCCCTGTGATGTCACAATCTGGCTGCTGTGTAAGAACATTTTCATTGGCTGCTGTGTAGGAACATCCTCAATGGCTGCTATGTAGGAACATCTTCATTGGCTGCTGTGTAGGAACAGTCTCATTGGCTGCTGTGTCTATCTATCTATCTATCTATCTATCTATCTATCTATCTATCTATCTATCTATCTATCTATCTATCTATCTATCTATCTATCTATCTATCTATCTATCTATCTATCTATCTATCTATCTATCTATCTATATGTCTCTATCTCTATCTATCTATCTATCTAGTGACTCTCAGGGCGGCGCGGCCCCCTTTTATACCCTTCCTGGACGATGAAGATGTTCCTGCACATGAAGATGTTCCTACACAGCAGCCATTGAGGATGTTCCTACACAGCAGCCAATGAAAATGTTCCTACACAGCAGCCAGATTGTGACATCACAGAGCATCCCTGTGATGTCACAATCTGGCTGCTGTGTAGGAACATTTTCATTGGCTGCTGTGTAGGAACATCCTCAATGGCTGCTGTGTAGGAATATCTTCATTGGCTGCTGTGTAGGAACAGTCTCATTGGCTGCTGTGTCTATCTATCTATCTATCTATCTATCTATCTATCTATCTATCTATCTATCTATCTATCTATCTATCTATCTATCTATCTATCTATATGTCTCTATCTCTATCTATATATCTAGTGACTCTCAGGGCGGCGCGGCCCCCTTTTATACCCTTCCTGGACGATGAAGATGTTCCTGCACATGAAGATGTTCCTACACAGCAGCCATTGAGGATGTTCCTACACAGCAGCCAATGAAAATGTTCCTACACAGCAGCCAGATTGTGACATCACAGAGCATCCCTGTGATGTCACAATCTGGCTGCTGTGTAAGAACATTTTCATTGGCTGCTGTGTAGGAACATCCTCAATGGCTGCTGTGTAGGAACATCTTCATTGGCTGCTGTGTAGGAACAGTCTCATTGGCTGCTGTGTCTATCTATCTATCTATCTATCTATCTATCTATCTATCTATCTATCTATCTATCTATCTATCTATCTATCTATCTATCTATCTATCTATCTATCTATCTATCTATATGTCTCTATCTCTATCTATCTATCTAGTGACTCTCAGGGCGGCGCGGCCCCCTTTTATACCCTTCCTGGACGATGAAGATGTTCCTGCACATGAAGATGTTCCTACACAGCAGCCATTGAGGATGTTCCTACACAGCAGCCAATGAAAATGTTCCTACACAGCAGCCAGATTGTGACATCACAGAGCATCCCTGTGATGTCACAATCTGGCTGCTGTGTAGGAACATTTTCATTGGCTGCTGTGTAGGAACATCCTCAATGGCTGCTGTGTAGGAATATCTTCATTGGCTGCTGTGTAGGAACAGTCTCATTGGCTGCTGTGTCTATCTATCTATCTATCTATCTATCTATCTATCTATCTATCTATCTATCTATCTATCTATCTATCTATCTATCTATCTATCTATCTATCTATCTATATGTCTCTATCTCTATCTATCTATCTAGTGACTCTCAGGGCGGCGCGGCCCCCTTTTATACCCTTCCTGGACGATGAAGATGTTCCTGCACATGAAGATGTTCCTACACAGCAGCCATTGAGGATGTTCCTACACAGCAGCCAATGAAAATGTTCCTACACAGCAGCCAGATTGTGACATCACAGAGCATCCCTGTGATGTCACAATCTGGCTGCTGTGTAAGAACATTTTCATTGGCTGCTGTGTAGGAACATCCTCAATGGCTGCTGTGTAGGAACATCTTCATTGGCTGCTGTGTAGGAACAGTCTCATTGGCTGCTGTGTCTATCTATCTATCTATCTATCTATCTATCTATCTATCTATCTATCTATCTATCTATCTATCTATCTATCTATCTATCTATCTATCTATCTATCTATCTATCTATCTATATGTCTCTATCTCTATCTATCTATCTAGTGACTCTCAGGGTGGCGCGGCCCCCTTTTATACCCTTCCTGGACGATGAAGATGTTCCTGCACATGAAGATGTTCCTACATAGCAGCCATTGAGGATGTTCCTACACAGCAGCCAATGAAAATGTTCCTACACAGCAGCCAGATTGTGACATCACAGAGCATCCCTGTGATGTCACAATCTGGCTGCTGTGTAAGAACATTTTCATTGGCTGCTGTGTAGGAACATCCTCAATGGCTGCTATGTAGGAACATCTTCATTGGCTGCTGTGTAGGAACAGTCTCATTGGCTGCTGTGTCTATCTATCTATCTATCTATCTATCTATCTATCTATCTATCTATCTATCTATCTATCTATCTATCTATCTATCTATCTATCTATCTATCTATCTATATGTCTCTATCTCTATCTATCTATCTATCTAGTGACTCTCAGGGCGGCGCGGCCCCCTTTTATACCCTTCCTGGACGATGAAGATGTTCCTGCACATGAAGATGTTCCTACACAGCAGCCATTGAGGATGTTCCTACACAGCAGCCAATGAAAATGTTCCTACACAGCAGCCAGATTGTGACATCACAGAGCATCCCTGTGATGTCACAATCTGGCTGCTGTGTAGGAACATTTTCATTGGCTGCTGTGTAGGAACATCCTCAATGGCTGCTGTGTAGGAATATCTTCATTGGCTGCTGTGTAGGAACAGTCTCATTGGCTGCTGTGTCTATCTATCTATCTATCTATCTATCTATCTATCTATCTATCTATCTATCTATCTATCTATCTATCTATCTATCTATCTATCTATCTATCTATCTATCTATCTATCTATCTATCTATCTATCCATCTATATGTCTCTATCTCTATCTATCTATATGTCTCTATCTCTATCTATCTAGTGACTCTCAGGGCGGCGCGGCCCCCTTTTATACCCTTCCTGGACGATGAAGATGTTCCTGCACATGAAGATGTTCCTACACAGCAGCCAGATTGTGACATCACAGAGCATCCCTGTGATGTCACAATCTGGCTGCTGTGTAAGAACATTTTCATTGGCTGCTGTGTAGGAACATCCTCAATGGCTGCTGTGTTGGAACATCTTCATTGGCTGCTGTGTAGGAACAGTCTCATTGGCTGCTGTGTCTATCTTTCTATCTATCTATCTATCTATCTATCTATCTATATATCTATCTATATATCTATCTATCTATCTATCTATCTATCTATCTATCTATCTATCTATCTATCTATCTATCTATCTATCTATATGTCTCTATCTCTATCTATCTATCTATCTAGTGACTCTCAGGGCGGCGCGGCCCCCTTTTATACCCTTCCTGGACGATGAAGATGTTCCTGCACATGAAGATGTTCCTACATAGCAGCCATTGAGGATGTTCCTACACAGCAGCCAATGAAAATGTTCCTACACAGCAGCCAGATTGTGACATCACAGAGCATCCCTGTGATGTCACAATCTGGCTGCTGTGTAGGAACATTTTCATTGGCTGCTGTGTAGGAACATCCTCAATGGCTGCTGTGTAGGAATATCTTCATTGGCTGCTGTGTAGGAACAGTCTCATTGGCTGCTGTGTCTATCTATCTATCTATCTATCTATCTATCTATCTATCTATCTATCTATCTATCTATCTATCTATCTATCTATCTATCTATCTATCTATCTATCTATCTATCCATCTATATGTCTCTATCTCTATCTATCTATATGTCTCTATCTCTATCTATCTAGTGACTCTCAGGGCGGCGCGGCCCCCTTTTATACCCTTCCTGGACGATGAAGATGTTCCTGCACATGAAGATGTTCCTACACAGCAGCCAGATTGTGACATCACAGAGCATCCCTGTGATGTCACAATCTGGCTGCTGTGTAAGAACATTTTCATTGGCTGCTGTGTAGGAACATCCTCAATGGCTGCTATGTAGGAACATCTTCATTGGCTGCTGTGTAGGAACAGTCTCATTGGCTGCTGTGTCTATCTATCTATCTATCTATCTATCTATCTATCTATCTATCTATCTATCTATCTATCTATCTATCTATCTATCTATCTATCTATCTATCTATCTATCTATCTATATGTCTCTATCTCTATCTATCTATCTATCTAGTGACTCTCAGGGCGGCGCGGCCCCCTTTTATACCCTTCCTGGACGATGAAGATGTTCCTGCACATGAAGATGTTCCTACACAGCAGCCATTGAGGATGTTCCTACACAGCAGCCAATGAAAATGTTCCTACACAGCAGCCAGATTGTGACATCACAGAGCATCCCTGTGATGTCACAATCTGGCTGCTGTGTAGGAACATTTTCATTGGCTGCTGTGTAGGAACATCCTCAATGGCTGCTGTGTAGGAATATCTTCATTGGCTGCTGTGTAGGAACAGTCTCATTGGCTGCTGTGTCTATCTATCTATCTATCTATCTATCTATCTATCTATCTATCTATCTATCTATCTATCTATCTATCTATCTATCTATCTATCTATCTATCTATCTATCTATCTATCTATCTATCTATATGTCTCTATCTCTATCTATATATCTAGTGACTCTCAGGGCGGCGCGGCCCCCTTTTATACCCTTCCTGGACGATGAAGATGTTCCTGCACATGAAGATGTTCCTACACAGCAGCCATTGAGGATGTTCCTACACAGCAGCCAATGAAAATGTTCCTACACAGCAGCCAGATTGTGACATCACAGAGCATCCCTGTGATGTCACAATCTGGCTGCTGTGTAAGAACATTTTCATTGGCTGCTGTGTAGGAACATCCTCAATGGCTGCTGTGTAGGAACATCTTCATTGGCTGCTGTGTAGGAACAGTCTCATTGGCTGCTGTGTCTATCTATCTATCTATCTATCTATCTATCTATCTATCTATCTATCTATCTATCTATCTATCTATCTATCTATCTATCTATCTATCTATCTATCTATCTATCTATCTATATGTCTCTATCTCTATCTATCTATCTAGTGACTCTCAGGGCGGCGCGGCCCCCTTTTATACCCTTCCTGGACGATGAAGATGTTCCTGCACATGAAGATGTTCCTACACAGCAGCCATTGAGGATGTTCCTACACAGCAGCCAATGAAAATGTTCCTACACAGCAGCCAGATTGTGACATCACAGAGCATCCCTGTGATGTCACAATCTGGCTGCTGTGTAGGAACATTTTCATTGGCTGCTGTGTAGGAACATCCTCAATGGCTGCTGTGTAGGAATATCTTCATTGGCTGCTGTGTAGGAACAGTCTCATTGGCTGCTGTGTCTATCTATCTATCTATCTATCTATCTATCTATCTATCTATCTATCTATCTATCTATCTATCTATCTATCTATCTATCTATCTATCTATCTATCTATCTATCTATCTATCTATATGTCTCTATCTCTATCTATCTATCTAGTGACTCTCAGGGCGGCGCGGCCCCCTTTTATACCCTTCCTGGACGATGAAGATGTTCCTGCACATGAAGATGTTCCTACACAGCAGCCATTGAGGATGTTCCTACACAGCAGCCAATGAAAATGTTCCTACACAGCAGCCAGATTGTGACATCACAGAGCATCCCTGTGATGTCACAATCTGGCTGCTGTGTAAGAACATTTTCATTGGCTGCTGTGTAGGAACATCCTCAATGGCTGCTGTGTAGGAACATCTTCATTGGCTGCTGTGTAGGAACAGTCTCATTGGCTGCTGTGTCTATCTATCTATCTATCTATCTATCTATCTATCTATCTATCTATCTATCTATCTATCTATCTATCTATCTATCTATCTATCTATCTATCTATCTATATGTCTCTATCTCTATCTATCTATCTAGTGACTCTCAGGGTGGCGCGGCCCCCTTTTATACCCTTCCTGGACGATGAAGATGTTCCTGCACATGAAGATGTTCCTACATAGCAGCCATTGAGGATGTTCCTACACAGCAGCCAATGAAAATGTTCCTACACAGCAGCCAGATTGTGACATCACAGAGCATCCCTGTGATGTCACAATCTGGCTGCTGTGTAAGAACATTTTCATTGGCTGCTGTGTAGGAACATCCTCAATGGCTGCTATGTAGGAACATCTTCATTGGCTGCTGTGTAGGAACAGTCTCATTGGCTGCTGTGTCTATCTATCTATCTATCTATCTATCTATCTATCTATCTATCTATCTATCTATCTATCTATCTATCTATCTATCTATCTATCTATCTATCTATCTATCTATATGTCTCTATCTCTATCTATCTATCTATCTAGTGACTCTCAGGGCGGCGCGGCCCCCTTTTATACCCTTCCTGGACGATGAAGATGTTCCTGCACATGAAGATGTTCCTACACAGCAGCCATTGAGGATGTTCCTACACAGCAGCCAATGAAAATGTTCCTACACAGCAGCCAGATTGTGACATCACAGAGCATCCCTGTGATGTCACAATCTGGCTGCTGTGTAGGAACATTTTCATTGGCTGCTGTGTAGGAACATCCTCAATGGCTGCTGTGTAGGAATATCTTCATTGGCTGCTGTGTAGGAACAGTCTCATTGGCTGCTGTGTCTATCTATCTATCTATCTATCTATCTATCTATCTATCTATCTATCTATCTATCTATCTATCTATCTATCTATCTATCTATCTATCTATCTATCTATCTATCTATCTATCTATCCATCTATATGTCTCTATCTCTATCTATCTATATGTCTCTATCTCTATCTATCTAGTGACTCTCAGGGCGGCGCGGCCCCCTTTTATACCCTTCCTGGACGATGAAGATGTTCCTGCACATGAAGATGTTCCTACACAGCAGCCAGATTGTGACATCACAGAGCATCCCTGTGATGTCACAATCTGGCTGCTGTGTAAGAACATTTTCATTGGCTGCTGTGTAGGAACATCCTCAATGGCTGCTGTGTTGGAACATCTTCATTGGCTGCTGTGTAGGAACAGTCTCATTGGCTGCTGTGTCTATCTTTCTATCTATCTATCTATCTATCTATCTATCTATCTATCTATCTATCTATCTATATATCTATCTATATATCTATCTATCTATCTATCTATCTATCTATCTATCTATCTATCTATCTATCTATCTATCTATCTATCTATCTATCTATATGTCTCTATCTCTATCTATCTATCTAGTGACTCTCAGGGCGGCGCGGCCCCCTTTTATACCCTTCCTGGACGATGAAGATGTTCCTGCACATGAAGATGTTCCTACATAGCAGCCATTGAGGATGTTCCTACACAGCAGCCAATGAAAATGTTCCTACACAGCAGCCAGATTGTGACATCACAGAGCATCCCTGTGATGTCACAATCTGGCTGCTGTGTAGGAACATTTTCATTGGCTGCTGTGTAGGAACATCCTCAATGGCTGCTGTGTAGGAATATCTTCATTGGCTGCTGTGTAGGAACAGTCTCATTGGCTGCTGTGTCTATCTATCTATCTATCTATCTATCTATCTATCTATCTATCTATCTATCTATCTATCTATCTATCTATCTATCTATCTATCTATCCATCTATATGTCTCTATCTCTATCTATCTATATGTCTCTATCTCTATCTATCTAGTGACTCTCAGGGCGGCGCGGCCCCCTTTTATACCCTTCCTGGACGATGAAGATGTTCCTGCACATGAAGATGTTCCTACACAGCAGCCAGATTGTGACATCACAGAGCATCCCTGTGATGTCACAATCTGGCTGCTGTGTAAGAACATTTTCATTGGCTGCTGTGTAGGAACATCCTCAATGGCTGCTGTGTTGGAACATCTTCATTGGCTGCTGTGTAGGAACAGTCTCATTGGCTGCTGTGTCTATCTTTCTATCTATCTATCTATCTATCTATCTATCTATCTATCTATATATCTATCTATCTATCTATCTATCTATCTATCTATCTATCTATCTATCTATCTATATGTCTCTATCTCTATCTATCTATCTAGTGACTCTCAGGGCGGCGCGGCCCCCTTTTATACCCTTCCTGGACGATGAAGATGTTCCTGCACATGAAGATGTTCCTACATAGCAGCCATTGAGGATGTTCCTACACAGCAGCCAATGAAAATGTTCCTACACAGCAGCCAGATTGTGACATCACAGAGCATCCCTGTGATGTCACAATCTGGCTGCTGTGTAAGAACATTTTCATTGGCTGCTGTGTAGGAACATCCTCAATGGCTGCTATGTAGGAACATCTTCATTGGCTGCTGTGTAGGAACAGTCTCATTGGCTGCTGTGTCTATCTATCTATCTATCTATCTATCTATCTATCTATCTATCTATCTATCTATCTATCTATCTATCTATCTATCTATCTATCTATCTATCTATCTATCTA
>NW_028176149.1:1327500-1337500 GCF_949987555.1 Borostomias antarcticus
TCCCTGTGATGTCACAATCTGGCTGCTGTGTAAGAACATTTTCATTGGCTGCTGTGTAGGAACATCCTCAATGGCTGCTATGTAGGAACATCTTCATTGGCTGCTGTGTAGGAACAGTCTCATTGGCTGCTGTGTCTATCTATCTATCTATCTATCTATCTATCTATCTATCTATCTATCTATCTATCTATCTATCTATCTATCTATCTATCTATCTATCTATCTATCTATCTATCTATATGTCTCTATCTCTATCTATCTATCTAGTGACTCTCAGGGCGGCGCGGCCCCCTTTTATACCCTTCCTGGACGATGAAGATGTTCCTGCACATGAAGATGTTCCTACACAGCAGCCATTGAGGATGTTCCTACACAGCAGCCAATGAAAATGTTCCTACACAGCAGCCAGATTGTGACATCACAGAGCATCCCTGTGATGTCACAATCTGGCTGCTGTGTAAGAACATTTTCATTGGCTGCTGTGTAGGAACATCCTCAATGGCTGCTGTGTTGGAACATCTTCATTGGCTGCTGTGTAGGAACAGTCTCATTGGCTGCTGTGTCTATCTATCTATCTATCTATCTATCTATCTATCTATCTATCTATCTATCTATCTATCTATCTATCTATCTATCTATATGTCTCTATCTCTATCTATCTATCTAGTGAATCTCAGGGCGGCGCGGCCCCCTTTTATACCCTTCCTGGACGATGAAGATGTTCCTGCACATGAAGATGTTCCTACACAGCAGCCATTGAGGATGTTCCTACACAGCAGCCAATGAAAATGTTCCTACACAGCAGCCAGATTGTGACATCACAGAGCATCCCTGTGATGTCACAATCTGGCTGCTGTGTAAGAACATTTTCATTGGCTGCTGTGTAGGAACATCCTCAATGGCTGCTGTGTAAGAACATCTTCATTGGCTGCTGTGTAGGAACAGTCTCATTGGCTGCTGTGTCTATCAATCTATCTATCTATCTATCTATCTATCTATCTATCTATCTATCTATCTATCTATCTATCTATCTATCTATCTATCTATCTATCTATCTATCTATATGTCTCTATCTCTATCTATCTATCTAGTGACTCTCAGGGCGGCGCGGCCCCCTTTTATACCCTTCCTGGACGATGAAGATGTTCCTGCACATGAAGATGTTCCTACACAGCAGCCATTGAGGATGTTCCTACACAGCAGCCAATGAAAATGTTCCTACACAGCAGCCAGATTGTGACATCACAGAGCATCCCTGTGATGTCACAATCTGGCTGCTGTGTAAGAACATTTTCATTGGCTGCTGTGTAGGAACATCCTCAATGGCTGATATGTAGGAACATCTTCATTGGCTGCTGTGTAGGAACAGTCTCATTGGCTGCTGTATCTATCTATCTATCTATCTATCTATCTATCTATCTATCTATCTATCTATCTATCTATCTATCTATCTATCTATCTGTCTCTATCTCTATCTATCTATCTAGTGACTCTCAGGGCGGCGCGGCCCCCTTTTATACCCTTCCTGGACGATGAAGATGTTCCTGCATATGAAGATGTTCCTACACAGCAGCCATTGAGGATGTTCCTACACAGCAGCCAATGAAAATGTTCCTACACAGCAGCCAGATTGTGACATCACAGAGCATCCCTGTGATGTCACAATCTGGCTGCTGTGTAAGAACATTTTCATTGGCTGCTGTGTAGGAACATCCTCAATGGCTGATATGTAGGAACATCTTCATTGGCTGCTGTGTAGGAACAGTCTCATTGGCTGCTGTATCTATCTATCTATCTATCTATCTATCTATCTATCTATCTATCTATCTATCTATCTATCTATCTATCTATCTATCTATCTATCTATCTATCTATCTATCTATCTATCTATCTATCTATCTATTTATCTATCTATCTATATGTCTCTATCTCTATCTATCTAGTGACTCTCAGGGCGGCGCGGCCCCCTTTTATACCCTTCCTGGACGATGAAGATGTTCCTGCACATGAAGATGTTCCTACACAGCAGCCAGATTGTGACATCACAGAGCATCCCTGTGATGTCACAATCTGGCTGCTGTGTAAGAACATTTTCATTGGCTGCTGTGTAGGAACATCCTCAATGGCTGCTGTGTTGGAACATCTTCATTGGCTGCTGTGTAGGAACAGTCTCATTGGCTGCTGTGTCTATCTTTCTATCTATCTATCTATCTATCTATCTATCTATCTATCTATCTATCTATCTATCTATCTATCTATCTATCTATCTATCTATCTATCTATCTATCTATATGTCTCTATTTTTATCTATCTATCTAGTGACTCTCAGGGCGGCGCGGCCCCCTTTTATACCCTTCCTGGACGATGAAGATGTTCCTGCACATGAAGATGTTCCTACATAGCAGCCATTGAGGATGTTCCTACACAGCAGCCAATGAAAATGTTCCTACACAGCAGCCAGATTGTGACATCACAGAGCATCCCTGTGATGTCACAATCTGGCTGCTGTGTAAGAACATTTTCATTGGCTGCTGTGTAGGAACATCCTCAATGGCTGCTATGTAGGAACATCTTCATTGGCTGCTGTGTAGGAACAGTCTCATTGGCTGCTGTGTCTATCTATCTATCTATCTATCTATCTATCTATCTATCTATCTATCTATCTATCTATCTATCTATCTATCTATCTATCTATCTATCTATCTATCTATCTATCTATCTATCTATATGTCTCTATCTCTATCTATCTATCTATCTAGTGACTCTCAGGGCGGCGCGGCCCCCTTTTATACCCTTCCTGGACGATGAAGATGTTCCTGCACATGAAGATGTTCCTACACAGCAGCCATTGAGGATGTTCCTACACAGCAGCCAATGAAAATGTTCCTACACAGCAGCCAGATTGTGACATCACAGAGCATCCCTGTGATGTCACAATCTGGCTGCTGTGTAGGAACATTTTCATTGGCTGCTGTGTAGGAACATCCTCAATGGCTGCTGTGTAGGAATATCTTCATTGGCTGCTGTGTAGGAACAGTCTCATTGGCTGCTGTGTCTATCTATCTATCTATCTATCTATCTATCTATCTATCTATCTATCTATCTATCTATCTATCTATCTATCTATCTATCTATCTATCTATCTATCTATCTATCTATCTATCTATCTATCTATCTATCCATCTATATGTCTCTATCTCTATCTATCTATATGTCTCTATCTCTATCTATCTAGTGACTCTCAGGGCGGCGCGGCCCCCTTTTATACCCTTCCTGGACGATGAAGATGTTCCTGCACATGAAGATGTTCCTACACAGCAGCCAGATTGTGACATCACAGAGCATCCCTGTGATGTCACAATCTGGCTGCTGTGTAAGAACATTTTCATTGGCTGCTGTGTAGGAACATCCTCAATGGCTGCTGTGTTGGAACATCTTCATTGGCTGCTGTGTAGGAACAGTCTCATTGGCTGCTGTGTCTATCTTTCTATCTATCTATCTATCTATCTATCTATCTATCTATCTATCTATCTATCTATCTATCTATCTATCTATCTATCTATCTATCTATCTATCTATCTATCTATCTATCTATCTATCTATCTATCTATCTATATGTCTCTATCTCTATCTATCTATCTAGTGACTCTCAGGGCGGCGCGGCCCCCTTTTATACCCTTCCTGGACGATGAAGATGTTCCTGCACATGAAGATGTTCCTACATAGCAGCCATTGAGGATGTTCCTACACAGCAGCCAATGAAAATGTTCCTACACAGCAGCCAGATTGTGACATCACAGAGCATCCCTGTGATGTCACAATCTGGCTGCTGTGTAAGAACATTTTCATTGGCTGCTGTGTAGGAACATCCTCAATGGCTGCTATGTAGGAACATCTTCATTGGCTGCTGTGTAGGAACAGTCTCATTGGCTGCTGTGTCTATCTATCTATCTATCTATCTATCTATCTATCTATCTATCTATCTATCTATCTATCTATCTATCTATCTATCTATCTATCTATCTATCTATCTATCTATCTATCTATCTATCTATCTATATGTCTCTATTTTTATCTATCTATCTAGTGACTCTCAGGGCGGCGCGGCCCCCTTTTATACCCTTCCTGGACGATGAAGATGTTCCTGCACATGAAGATGTTCCTACATAGCAGCCATTGAGGATGTTCCTACACAGCAGCCAATGAAAATGTTCCTACACAGCAGCCAGATTGTGACATCACAGAGCATCCCTGTGATGTCACAATCTGGCTGCTGTGTAAGAACATTTTCATTGGCTGCTGTGTAGGAACATCCTCAATGGCTGCTATGTAGGAACATCTTCATTGGCTGCTGTGTAGGAACAGTCTCATTGGCTGCTGTGTCTATCTATCTATCTATCTATCTATCTATCTATCTATCTATCTATCTATCTATCTATCTATCTATCTATCTATCTATCTATCTATCTATCTATATGTCTCTATCTCTATCTATCTATCTATCTAGTGACTCTCAGGGCGGCGCGGCCCCCTTTTATACCCTTCCTGGACGATGAAGATGTTCCTGCACATGAAGATGTTCCTACACAGCAGCCATTGAGGATGTTCCTACACAGCAGCCAATGAAAATGTTCCTACACAGCAGCCAGATTGTGACATCACAGAGCATCCCTGTGATGTCACAATCTGGCTGCTGTGTAGGAACATTTTCATTGGCTGCTGTGTAGGAACATCCTCAATGGCTGCTGTGTAGGAATATCTTCATTGGCTGCTGTGTAGGAACAGTCTCATTGGCTGCTGTGTCTATCTATCTATCTATCTATCTATCTATCTATCTATCTATCTATCTATCTATCTATCTATCTATCTATCTATCTATCTATCTATCTATCTATCTATCCATCTATATGTCTCTATCTCTATCTATCTATATGTCTCTATCTCTATCTATCTAGTGACTCTCAGGGCGGCGCGGCCCCCTTTTATACCCTTCCTGGACGATGAAGATGTTCCTGCACATGAAGATGTTCCTACACAGCAGCCAGATTGTGACATCACAGAGCATCCCTGTGATGTCACAATCTGGCTGCTGTGTAAGAACATTTTCATTGGCTGCTGTGTAGGAACATCCTCAATGGCTGCTGTGTTGGAACATCTTCATTGGCTGCTGTGTAGGAACAGTCTCATTGGCTGCTGTGTCTATCTTTCTATCTATCTATCTATCTATCTATCTATCTATATATCTATCTATCTATCTATCTATCTATCTATCTATCTATCTATCTATCTATCTATCTATCTATCTATCTATCTATCTATCTATCTATCTATCTATCTATCTATATGTCTCTATCTCTATCTATCTATCTAGTGACTCTCAGGGCGGCGCGGCCCCCTTTTATACCCTTCCTGGACGATGAAGATGTTCCTGCACATGAAGATGTTCCTACATAGCAGCCATTGAGGATGTTCCTACACAGCAGCCAATGAAAATGTTCCTACACAGCAGCCAGATTGTGACATCACAGAGCATCCCTGTGATGTCACAATCTGGCTGCTGTGTAAGAACATTTTCATTGGCTGCTGTGTAGGAACATCCTCAATGGCTGCTATGTAGGAACATCTTCATTGGCTGCTGTGTAGGAACAGTCTCATTGGCTGCTGTGTCTATCTATCTATCTATCTATCTATCTATCTATCTATCTATCTATCTATCTATCTATCTATCTATCTATCTATCTATCTATCTATCTATCTATCTATCTATCTATCTATCTATATGTCTCTATCTCTATCTATCTATCTATCTAGTGACTCTCAGGGCGGCGCGGCCCCCTTTTATACCCTTCCTGGACGATGAAGATGTTCCTGCACATGAAGATGTTCCTACACAGCAGCCATTGAGGATGTTCCTACACAGCAGCCAATGAAAATGTTCCTACACAGCAGCCAGATTGTGACATCACAGAGCATCCCTGTGATGTCACAATCTGGCTGCTGTGTAAGAACATTTTCATTGGCTGCTGTGTAGGAACATCCTCAATGGCTGCTGTGTTGGAACATCTTCATTGGCTGCTGTGTAGGAACAGTCTCATTGGCTGCTGTGTCTATCTTTCTATCTATCTATCTATCTATCTATCTATCTATCTATCTATCTATCTATCTATCTATCTATCTATCTATCTATCTATCTATCTATCTATCTATCTATCTATCTATCTATCTATCTATCTATCTATCTATATGTCTCTATTTTTATCTATCTATCTAGTGACTCTCAGGGCGGCGCGGCCCCCTTTTATACCCTTCCTGGACGATGAAGATGTTCCTGCACATGAAGATGTTCCTACATAGCAGCCATTGAGGATGTTCCTACACAGCAGCCAATGAAAATGTTCCTACACAGCAGCCAGATTGTGACATCACAGAGCATCCCTGTGATGTCACAATCTGGCTGCTGTGTAAGAACATTTTCATTGGCTGCTGTGTAGGAACATCCTCAATGGCTGCTATGTAGGAACATCTTCATTGGCTGCTGTGTAGGAACAGTCTCATTGGCTGCTGTGTCTATCTATCTATCTATCTATCTATCTATCTATCTATCTATCTATCTATCTATCTATCTATCTATCTATCTATCTATCTATCTATCTATCTATCTATCTATATGTCTCTATCTCTATCTATCTATCTATCTAGTGACTCTCAGGGCGGCGCAGCCCCCTTTTATACCCTTCCTGGACGATGAAGATGTTCCTGCACATGAAGATGTTCCTACACAGCAGCCATTGAGGATGTTCCTACACAGCAGCCAATGAAAATGTTCCTACACAGCAGCCAGATTGTGACATCACAGAGCATCCCTGTGATGTCACAATCTGGCTGCTGTGTAGGAACATTTTCATTGGCTGCTGTGTAGGAACATCCTCAATGGCTGCTGTGTAGGAATATCTTCATTGGCTGCTGTGTAGGAACAGTCTCATTGGCTGCTGTGTCTATCTATCTATCTATCTATCTATCTATCTATCTATCTATCTATCTATCTATCTATCTATCTATCTATCTATCTATCTATCTATCTATCTATCTATCTATCTATCCATCTATATGTCTCTATCTCTATCTATCTATATGTCTCTATCTCTATCTATCTAGTGACTCTCAGGGCGGCGCGGCCCCCTTTTATACCCTTCCTGGACGATGAAGATGTTCCTGCACATGAAGATGTTCCTACACAGCAGCCAGATTGTGACATCACAGAGCATCCCTGTGATGTCACAATCTGGCTGCTGTGTAAGAACATTTTCATTGGCTGCTGTGTAGGAACATCCTCAATGGCTGCTGTGTTGGAACATCTTCATTGGCTGCTGTGTAGGAACAGTCTCATTGGCTGCTGTGTCTATCTTTCTATCTATCTATCTATCTATCTATCTATCTATCTATCTATCTATCTATCTATCTATCTATCTATCTATCTATCTATCTATCTATCTATCTATCTATCTATATGTCTCTATCTCTATCTATCTATCTAGTGACTCTCAGGGCGGCGCGGCCCCCTTTTATACCCTTCCTGGACGATGAAGATGTTCCTGCACATGAAGATGTTCCTACATAGCAGCCATTGAGGATGTTCCTACACAGCAGCCAATGAAAATGTTCCTACACAGCAGCCAGATTGTGACATCACAGAGCATCCCTGTGATGTCACAATCTGGCTGCTGTGTAAGAACATTTTCATTGGCTGCTGTGTAGGAACATCCTCAATGGCTGCTATGTAGGAACATCTTCATTGGCTGCTGTGTAGGAACAGTCTCATTGGCTGCTGTGTCTATCTATCTATCTATCTATCTATCTATCTATCTATCTATCTATCTATCTATCTATCTATCTATCTATCTATCTATCTATCTATCTATCTATCTATCTATCTATCTATCTATATGTCTCTATTTTTATCTATCTATCTAGTGACTCTCAGGGCGGCGCGGCCCCCTTTTATACCCTTCCTGGACGATGAAGATGTTCCTGCACATGAAGATGTTCCTACATAGCAGCCATTGAGGATGTTCCTACACAGCAGCCAATGAAAATGTTCCTACACAGCAGCCAGATTGTGACATCACAGAGCATCCCTGTGATGTCACAATCTGGCTGCTGTGTAAGAACATTTTCATTGGCTGCTGTGTAGGAACATCCTCAATGGCTGCTATGTAGGAACATCTTCATTGGCTGCTGTGTAGGAACAGTCTCATTGGCTGCTGTGTCTATCTATCTATCTATCTATCTATCTATCTATCTATCTATCTATCTATCTATCTATCTATCTATCTATCTATCTATCTATCTATCTATCTATCTATCTATATGTCTCTATCTCTATCTATCTATCTATCTAGTGACTCTCAGGGCGGCGCGGCCCCCTTTTATACCCTTCCTGGACGATGAAGATGTTCCTGCACATGAAGATGTTCCTACACAGCAGCCATTGAGGATGTTCCTACACAGCAGCCAATGAAAATGTTCCTACACAGCAGCCAGATTGTGACATCACAGAGCATCCCTGTGATGTCACAATCTGGCTGCTGTGTAGGAACATTTTCATTGGCTGCTGTGTAGGAACATCCTCAATGGCTGCTGTGTAGGAATATCTTCATTGGCTGCTGTGTAGGAACAGTCTCATTGGCTGCTGTGTCTATCTATCTATCTATCTATCTATCTATCTATCTATCTATCTATCTATCTATCTATCTATCTATCTATCTATCTATCTATCTATCTATCTATCTATCTATCTATCTATCTATCCATCTATATGTCTCTATCTCTATCTATCTATATGTCTCTATCTCTATCTATCTAGTGACTCTCAGGGCGGCGCGGCCCCCTTTTATACCCTTCCTGGACGATGAAGATGTTCCTGCACATGAAGATGTTCCTACACAGCAGCCAGATTGTGACATCACAGAGCATCCCTGTGATGTCACAATCTGGCTGCTGTGTAAGAACATTTTCATTGGCTGCTGTGTAGGAACATCCTCAATGGCTGCTGTGTTGGAACATCTTCATTGGCTGCTGTGTAGGAACAGTCTCATTGGCTGCTGTGTCTATCTTTCTATCTATCTATCTATCTATCTATCTATCTATCTATCTATCTATCTATCTATCTATCTATCTATCTATCTATCTATCTATCTATCTATCTATCTATCTATCTATCTATCTATCTATCTATATGTCTCTATCTCTATCTATCTATCTATCTAGTGACTCTCAGGGCGGCGCGGCCCCCTTTTATACCCTTCCTGGACGATGAAGATGTTCCTGCACATGAAGATGTTCCTACACAGCAGCCATTGAGGATGTTCCTACACAGCAGCCAATGAAAATGTTCCTACACAGCAGCCAGATTGTGACATCACAGAGCATCCCTGTGATGTCACAATCTGGCTGCTGTGTAGGAACATTTTCATTGGCTGCTGTGTAGAAACATCCTCAATGGCTGCTGTGTAGGAATATCTTCATTGGCTGCTGTGTAGGAACAGTCTCATTGGCTGCTGTGTCTATCTATCTATCTATCTATCTATCTATCTATCTATCTATCTATCTATCTATCTATCTATCTATATGTCTCTATCTCTATCTATCTATATGTCTCTATCTCTATCTATCTAGTGACTCTCAGGGCGGCGCGGCCCCCTTTTATACCCTTCCTGGACGATGAAGATGTTCCTGCACATGAAGATGTTCCTACACAGCAGCCAGATTGTGACATCACAGAGCATCCCTGTGATGTCACAATCTGGCTGCTGTGTAAGAACATTTTCATTGGCTGCTGTGTAGGAACATCCTCAATGGCTGCTGTGTTGGAACATCTTCATTGGCTGCTGTGTAGGAACAGTCTCATTGGCTGCTGTGTCTATCTTTCTATCTATCTATCTATCTATCTATCTATCTATCTATCTATCTATCTATCTATCTATCTATCTATCTATCTATC
>NW_028176149.1:1347500-1370000 GCF_949987555.1 Borostomias antarcticus
TGTGATGTCACAATCTGGCTGCTGTGTAAGAACATTTTCATTGGCTGCTGTGTAGGAACATCCTCAATGGCTGCTGTGTTGGAACATCTTCATTGGCTGCTGTGTAGGAACAGTCTCATTGGCTGCTGTGTCTATCTATCTATCTATCTATCTATCTATCTATCTATCTATCTATCTATCTATCTATCTATCTATCTTTCTATCTATCTATCTATCTATCTATCTATCTATCTATCTATCTATCTATCTATCTATCTATCTATCTATCTATCTATCTATATGTCTCTATCTCTATCTATCTATCTAGTGAATCTCATGGCGGCGCGGCCCCCTTTTATACCCTTCCTGGACGATGAAGATGTTCCTGCACATGAAGATGTTCCTACACAGCAGCCATTGAGGATGTTCCTACACAGCAGCCAATGAAAATGTTCCTACACAGCAGCCAGATTGTGACATCACAGAGCATCCCTGTGATGTCACAATCTGGCTGCTGTGTAAGAACATTTTCATTGGCTGCTGTGTAGGAACATCCTCAATGGCTGCTGTGTAAGAACATCTTCATTGGCTGCTGTGTAGGAACAGTCTCATTGGCTGCTGTGTCTATCAATCTATCTATCTATCTATCTATCTATCTATCTATCTATCTATCTATCTATCTATCTATCTATCTATCTATCTATCTATCTATCTATCTATCTATATGTCTCTATCTCTATCTATCTATCTAGTGACTCTCAGGGCGGCGCGGCCCCCTTTTATACCCTTCCTGGACGATGAAGATGTTCCTGCACATGAAGATGTTCCTACACAGCAGCCATTGAGGATGTTCCTACACAGCAGCCAATGAAAATGTTCCTACACAGCAGCCAGATTGTGACATCACAGAGCATCCCTGTGATGTCACAATCTGGCTGCTGTGTAAGAACATTTTCATTGGCTGCTGTGTAGGAACATCCTCAATGGCTGCTGTGTAGGAACATCTTCATTGGCTGCTGTGTAGGAACAGTCTCATTGGCTGCTGTGTCTATCAATCTATCTATCTATCTATCTATCTATCTATCTATCTATCTATCTATCTATCTATCTATCTATCTATCTATCTATCTATCTATCTATCTATCTATCTATATGTCTCTATCTCTATCTATCTATCTAGTGACTCTCAGGGCGGCGCGGCCCCCTTTTATACCCTTCCTGGACGATGAAGATGTTCCTGCATATGAAGATGTTCCTACACAGCAGCCATTGAGGATGTTCCTACACAGCAGCCAATGAAAATGTTCCTACACAGCAGCCAGATTGTGACATCACAGAGCATCCCTGTGATGTCACAATCTGGCTGCTGTGTAAGAACATTTTCATTGGCTGCTGTGTAGGAACATCCTCAATGGCTGATATGTAGGAACATCTTCATTGGCTGCTGTGTAGGAACAGTCTCATTGGCTGCTGTATCTATCTATCTATCTATCTATCTATCTATCTATCTATCTATCTATCTATCTATCTATCTATCTATCTATCTATCTATCTATCTATCTATCTATCTATCTTTCTATTTATCTATCTATCTATATGTCTCTATCTCTATCTATCTAGTGACTCTCAGGGCGGCGCGGCCCCCTTTTATACCCTTCCTGGACGATGAAGATGTTCCTGCACATGAAGATGTTCCTACACAGCAGCCAGATTGTGACATCACAGAGCATCCCTGTGATGTCACAATCTGGCTGCTGTGTAAGAACATTTTCATTGGCTGCTGTGTAGGAACATCCTCAATGGCTGCTGTGTTGGAACATCTTCATTGGCTGCTGTGTAGGAACAGTCTCATTGGCTGCTGTGTCTATCTTTCTATCTATCTATCTATCTATCTATCTATCTATCTATCTATCTATCTATCTATCTATCTATCTATCTATCTATCTATCTATCTATCTATCTATATGTCTCTATCTCTATCTATCTATCTAGTGACTCTCAGGGCGGCGCGGCCCCCTTTTATACCCTTCCTGGACGATGAAGATGTTCCTGCACATGAAGATGTTCCTACATAGCAGCCATTGAGGATGTTCCTACACAGCAGCCAATGAAAATGTTCCTACACAGCAGCCAGATTGTGACATCACAGAGCATCCCTGTGATGTCACAATCTGGCTGCTGTGTAAGAACATTTTCATTGGCTGCTGTGTAGGAACATCCTCAATGGCTGCTATGTAGGAACATCTTCATTGGCTGCTGTGTAGGAACAGTCTCATTGGCTGCTGTGTCTATCTATCTATCTATCTATCTATCTATCTATCTATCTATCTATCTATCTATCTATCTATCTATCTATCTATATGTCTCTATCTCTATCTATCTATCTATCTAGTGACTCTCAGGGCGGCGCGGCCCCCTTTTATACCCTTCCTGGACGATGAAGATGTTCCTGCACATGAAGATGTTCCTACACAGCAGCCATTGAGGATGTTCCTACACAGCAGCCAATGAAAATGTTCCTATACAGCAGCCAGATTGTGACATCACAGAGCATCCCTGTGATGTCACAATCTGGCTGCTGTGTAAGAACATTTTCATTGGCTGCTGTGTAGGAACATCCTCAATGGCTGCTGTGTAGGAACATCTTCATTGGCTGCTGTGTAGGAACAGTCTCATTGGCTGCTGTGTCTATCTATCTATCTATCTATCTATCTATCTATCTATCTATCTATCTATCTATCTATCTATCTATCTATCTATCTATCTATCTATCTATCTATCTATCTATCTATATGTCTCTATCTCTATCTATCTATCTAGTGACTCTCAGGGCGGCGCGGCCCCCTTTTATACCCTTCCTGGACGATGAAGATGTTCCTGCACATGAAGATGTTCCTACACAGCAGCCATTGAGGATGTTCCTACACAGCAGCCAATGAAAATGTTCCTACACAGCAGCCAGATTGTGACATCACAGAGCATCCCTGTGATGTCACAATCTGGCTGCTGTGTAAGAACATTTTCATTGGCTGCTGTGTAGGAACTGTCGTGTATTAATTTGCCTAACTAAGCTCGAACCTTTGTTCTAATCCAGATTATATTATGTGTCTATTCTTAAAAGTCAGTTTTAGGCCCGGCTAGCTCAGTCGGACAAAACAGTAGGCCATTTCTGTAAGGGAGGGGGAGAGCAGTTGCTCCGTGGGAACGCAGCTGTGAGCAAAGTAACATTAACCGTGATCAGTAATTGGCCAGTAGATAACGGATCAGGCTAAGAAACAACACTGCGTGAGAAAGCAGGTGTTCTCACATCAGATACGGGGTATATAAGACCCCGTGAGGCATCGGTCCGGGGTAGTATCTCTCGAGAGCTTTACCGGTTTTAATTGTCTGTTACTGTACATACAAATAAAGCCATTGCATTAAGTTTCGATTACCAGTGCCTTTTTGATTTGACTTCAACTTACTCAACTATTGAACAAAGACCATTTGAAGATAGTAACAAGATCAAAGGCGTCCTTAATCACGTCAAGTGGCGAGCCTGCCAGGAGAGACACGGCATCGAGACCTGACACACCGGGGGACCTGCGTCGCTTCAGCACACAAACGCGCCTCAATTAAAACGGTAAGCAGAGCCATTTGAAATTCTGCCAATTTTATATGTGTGACTGAAGCGACCAGGTACGCCCAGGTGACAGATACTCCCGCCTTTCTCTAAAGAACCTAGATAAATATATTAAAAGAGTAGTACAGTTTTACCAATTTCTAATCCATACAGGCACTGTTAATGATTTTAATGCGATATATATGTCTGTCTTTTCTATCTTTAAACACCATGGTGCGGAGAAGAATGAATGACTAATTATGAGAGAAAAATGTGCATGCCCTAACCTAATGTATGCGTAGTTTTTAGCCTCACCATACCTAAAACAGAAAAAGCGCTCCTATTTACGGTAGGCTATTTAAGCGATTAGGCGCCGCCGAGTGAAAGGCAGAGCGCCGCCGAGTGAAAGGCAGAGCGCCGCCGAGTGAAAGGCAGGGCGCCGCCGAGTGAAAGGCAGAGCGCCGCCGAGTGAAAGGCAGGGCGCCGCCGAGTGAAAGGCAGAGCGCCGCCGAGTGAAAGGCAGGGCGCCGCCGAGTGAAAGGCAGAGCGCCGCCGAGTGAAAGGCAGGGCGCCGCCGAGTGAAAGGCAGAGCGCCGCCGAGTGAAAGGCAGAGCGCAGCCCAGGGAGGCATTTTGTGGCCATTCTGTAAATAAACTATCATTAAAGATTGCCTTGTCATGAGTGAGATAATTATGAGATGATTTCAAGACCTACTTCAAGGTAATTTTTGTATTATACAGCTGTAGATATCAATGTGTGCATCTTAGAAACTGTAGTATATACAGTATTATAAGCATTCTATATGTTAATGTATAATAAGTGAGGTAGGGTCAAGACAGAGTTAAAGTGGCAGGGACCAATTAAGAGTGGGGTCTGGGAGTGACGCCAAGTTTAAGATAAGGCCCGGTGGTTGGACAGAGGCCCAGAAAGAGATAAGCCTTTGAAAAAATAAGGGAGCGGAGAAAGCCTTTGAAGAAAGTGAGTGAGCTGGTAGAACGGCCCAGTAGAGCTAAACTGAGCTGGTAGAACGGCCCAGTAGAACCAGTAGAGCTAAACTGAGCTGGTAGAAAAAGAGACGTTAAGAGACGTCATTTACTTACTGTTATAAAATAAGTGTAGTGTTAAAAGATTATAAGACAGTGCTGGCACATCGTGGTAAAACACTGTATTAAAAGATTGGGTTTTGATGCTATAGCAAAGCATAAGGGTCAGCTGGTTGCAAATATATACACGCGTGGTTAAAAGCATTGTTCAAGTATTTTTCTCCCATAAACACATAGACACACACCCACTCATTCTCTCTCTCTCTCTCTTTCACTCTTCCTCTCACACGCGCTCCTCACACACACACACACACGCTCCCTCACACACACACATACACGCACACACAAACTCTCTCTCTCACACACACATACACACACACACACAAACTCTAACCACACACACACACGCAATCTCTCTCTCTCTCACTCTTCCTCTCACACACACTCCTCACACACACACACACACACTCCCTCACACACACACATACACGCACACACAAACTCTCTCTCTCACACACACACACACACACACACAAACTCTAACCACACACACACACTCATTCTATCACTCTCTCTCTCTCTCACTCCCTCACACACACACATACACGCACACACAAACTCTCTCTCTCACACACACACACACAAACTCTAACCACACACACACACACTCATTCTCTCACTCTCTCTCTCTCACACACACAAACTCGCCACACACACACACACACACACACTCATTCTATCACTCTCTCTCTCTCTCACTCTCTCTCTCTCTCTCCTCACACACACACACACACACACACACACACACACAAACTCTAACCACACACACACACTCATTCTCTCTCACACACACTCCTCACACACACACACACACACACTCCCTCACACACACACATACACGCACACACAAACTCTCTCTCTCACACACACACACACACACACAAACTCTAACCACACACACACACTCATTCTCTCACTCTCTCTCTCTCACTCTCTCTCTCCTCACACACACACACACACACACACACACACGCAATCTCTCTCTCTCACACTCTTCCTCTCACACACACACACACACACACACACACACACACACACTCCCTCACACACACATACACACACACACAAACTACATTAAACACATACACACACACTCATTCTCTCACTCTCTCTCTCTCACTCTCTCTCTCGCCACACACACACACACACACACACACACACGCAATCTCTCTCTCTCTCACTCTTCCTCTCACACGCGCTCCTCACACACACACACACACGCTCCCTCACACACACACATACACGCACACACAAACTCTCTCTCTCACACACACACACACACACACACACAAACTCTCACACACACTCCTCACACACACACACACACACTCCCTCACACACACACATACACGCACACACAAACTCTCTCTCACACACACACACACACACACACAAACTCTAACCACACACACACACACTCATTCTCTCACTCTCTCTCTCTCACTCTCTCTCTCCTCACACACACACACACACACACACACACACACGCAATCTCTCTCTCTCACACTCTTCCTCTCACACACACACACACACACACACACACACACACACACACACACACACTCCCTCACACACACATACACACACACACAAACTACATTAAACACATACACACACTCATTCTCTCTCTCTATCTCTCTCACACACACACACACACTCACTCTCCCTCTCTCACACACACACACACACACACACACACACTCACAACACACACCACACACACCCACACGTGCACACACACACACACTATATACACACATCCCTCGCACACACATACCCACACAATCACGTACACATACGTACAGTATAGATATCTCATTCATTTTTAAAGGGGCCCCCACACAGGTTCAATCACGTATATTGTATTTTCACCAGAAGGGAGGCTCATAAGAGTCCGAACCACTCAGAAAATTGTGTGTATACATCCAGAGGTATCAATAACCACGAACACCACCATCCACGAAAACATACAGACTCTGGCAACTACAACACGCTTTTACCAGACAGAAAGGGACGTACCTGTTTTTCCTCCACACACTTGTGTTCATATAGAGCGAACAATAACCAGGCGTGGTGGCATCTCAGTACAAATCGATATAAGGCACATTTATGGATGAGAACGTAGACGGTGACGAGATATTTAACACAGATCATACCATTGAAGGTGACCCAGAAACCAAAGGCAGACGAACACATTTTTGGTTAGAACGCACCTACATAGACGAAGACGGTTTCGAAGTGTGGCAAACAGAAGACGATGTTAGATTAAAACTTTGGCGTATAACTAAGTTTCTCAATTTAACACAAGTAGAAGAAGAATTTCCAACTGCACCTTGGAGGCAGTTATTGAGGGGACTTTGGGATCCCCTAAGCTTAAACCAAGTTTTAAGTCAGTTGTGTGATAACCCAGGATCAGAGGCCGAGGTTTCTCTAAGGTCATTTTTTAGGTTACCAGAAGGTTTCTTATTAGGAGGAATATACCGGGAGGCAATAGATCCACGGATCTGTATTACAATCACCCCCAGGCGAGTCAAGTGGGATACAGGCAAGTTTGTTTACATAAAGCAAACACCACAGCGAGACGGATCAACTAAATTAGAATACAACCCACACCAGATCCCAAAGGTTAAAGTAGGGGTAACAGTAGGAAAGATAATAGTGCTAATTAGAACAAACGAACCAGGAGTAGCAGAAATCCCTAGATCCCTAGCTAATCAAGCGAGACAGGGATACATGGGGGCGAGCCAAGGAACAGTGAATGGGAAGGACAGGGGCAACGAGGGAACAACCCCAGTCGAGCTAGTGGTGACAAAGCACCCGACACACAAAAAACAAATTCTAAAATACATGCGGAAATGGCATGCGAGGAATCCAGCGTGGCCGAAAGGTGGTACCTATATAGTGGCGATTTGTGACGAGATGGGGCAAAACATAAAACACCACAAGGCAAAAGATAACAGTGACAAAAGGACAGGTAAAAGATCCAAAGAAAGGGAGGTGCTACAATGGTTCAGGATGGAGGGAGGAGTAAAAAAGATGGAGGCAGTCAAGCAAGAAATGACAGCCAATACCACACCAAAAGCAGAAGACAATAATAAAAAAGGGAGTCCAGCAACAACTCCCACGACCCCCACGGCTCCCACAGCGTACATCGACCCTCCCCCGTATCCAGGCAGACTGAACCCATTCGGCCGCCCAAACCCATTCAGAGCAGGGCTCTATCCAGTGATACCAGCGGGAGAAGACAAGGCCAGAGAAGAATTGAATTGTGCAATCAAAGGGGACTTCACCCTGACAATAAGAGAACCTGCGCCTGCTCCAGCAGAACCAACGACAGCGGCTGCATCCACCCACCAAAGAACTGAGAGAGAAAGACCCGAGGAGGAAGAAGATAGACGGTTGTATAGATTGCTACAAGAAGAAGAACAGCAACAACACCCGAGAGAAAGAAGGAGGGAGTCTCTACGTCCAGAAAGCAGTCTGGGGCCCGGTCCGCCAAACACGACCCCCACTGGACAAAGACGAAATGACCAAGATGAGGTAAACCACATACCACCATCAAGTCAACAGGAAGATCGAGATGCCCTGTACCCGGAGAGCTCAACGGGGATACCAGCAAAAGACAGACAGACGATTAACATAAACAAAGTACAAGAACTCCTTTTAGATAACGCAAGAAGAATACAAGTAGCTGAAAGGAATTGTGACGAGTTGGAAGAACTGTTCACACCGTCACCCCCGACCACAAGCTTCCACAGACCTCGTTCAGGAAAAGAGAAGCATCCCGACCATCGTGGAGAAATGGAAGTAAGCCTGACAGGCATCATGAAGCCATTGCGCCCAACAGAACAGCCACAGTTCGACTCTGAAGAGGAAGAACGTCAGAGAGCACCCAAGCCCCGGAGTAGGAGAACGGAAGGAACTAGGAGTTCAAGCTGGGAGAGAAACCCAGGACTACGGCTCATAAGAAGGGGAGAGAGTGACCCGCAAATCGAAACACAGTGGTCGACTGAGAGAATTTGCCCACTAGTAATCAAAGGACCCGGACAGGCTCCTGCATACGTACCATGGGGATTCATGGATCTGATAGGTCTGGTCGCACGACTACCGAACGTCACGGAAGGGGCAAATAAATGGATAACAGCGTTAGAAGAAAGTACAGCAGGAGTAACTTTGGCCCTGGGGGACATTAAGGCATTACTGATGAACGTGGCTGGAAAACAAACCACGGACGAGATCTTCGAAGGAGCCCAACTACCAGGAGTAATGGCCGGAGTCACCTACAACGGAGTGGGGTTCGGAGGACATCGCACCGTGGTATGGGCAGAGCTCAGAAAGAAATATCCAGAGAAGATGGATCCAACCAAGCTCGAAGGAGAGAAGCTGAAAGATGGCGAATGTCCAACCAAGTTCCTACATGACTTCCAACGAAAATGGCTTGACGAGACAGGGAGTGCTTGGAACGCTAACAGCACCTGTCAGAGCCTATTCAAACTGATGGTTAAAAAGGCCATGCCAGGCGAAGTACAGAGGAAATTGGATGGAGTAGTAGGATTGGCAAAGATGGAGTGGCCACTATTCTCAGAACACATCGTCCATCATGTGGACATGTACAGAAAAGAAAAGCAAGATGTAGAAGAGCTGAGCAAAGTGTTGGCCAACAAACTCACAGCACTGCAACTGGGAGAGCTAACTCAGAAACAAAAGAAAGAAAAAGCAAAGGCTCAGACCCCACTGATGGCGGAAACTGAAGAAACCCTCACTCAGGCCCCAGTCATATCCCAAGTTCTAACCCAACCACAACTAGGTCCAGGACCCCCCACTCAGACGATGCCACGCTGTCCACCCACAACTCAATCTGCATATCCTCCCATCCACGTGCATGTCAACCCAGCAGCAGAATACCGTCGCGAGGATCTGGGAGGCCGAGGCAGGCCAATGCAGCGAGGACGCGGAGGATGGAGAGGAGGCCAACAGCAACGGTACGGCCAACGGAACTATGCCCCCCAAAGACAACAGCAAAATCCACAGGCAGAAGAGCAACAAGGTGAACAGCGTCAACAACAAACCAGACGCCCGCAGTCAACACCAAATATGGCAGAAGAACCCCAAAGACCGTCAAGAGAATGCTGGCAGTGTGGGGAAATGGGCCATTTCAGAAGAAATTGCCCAGCAAATCCATGGTTAGGCCCTGCGGCAGACTGGGATTAGGGGTGCCTAGAGAAACCGGAGGGGAACACCATGACACCAATTATCTCGTTAAAACCGCATGACGAGCCCAATATACCAGTAACAATACTTGGTAAACACCACACATTCATGATCGATACAGGGGCAACATATTCGTGTATTGGAAGTGACGGATGTAAATTGCCCCTTTCTAGCTCATCAATAAGAACAGTAGGTTTCTCTGGGAAGACACAAGTTGTACCCCTCACCAAGCCAATCACGATGCTCATAGCCGATAAAGAAGTTGTGGCACCCATACTATATGCTGCTCAATCACCCGTCAATCTGTTAGGAAGAGACATTTTGTGCCCTCTAGGGGCAAACATCACATGTACAGAAGATGGACTAAGTATTACCTTCCCCGAAGAACCACTCACACAAATGATGACTTTGACAACAGGTCACGATTACAAATACAGGCCCGGTAGAGTTGTACAGGGTCGCGTAATCATACACAAAGACAAACACCCAGTAGTTTATTGGGTAAAACTTACCCCACAGGAATCAGCACTGAAACAGCGGTGGATAGAATGGGAACCGTGGATACGCACCAAGGTAGGGCAAGCTAAAAGCCCAGAACTGCCCCTGCACTGTACACTTCAATATCTCACTGAACTAACTCCTGCAGAGTTTGACTATGATAGGTGTTTTCAGGAAATGATTAACAAACAGCAGTATTCACTAATTAGCAATGACATTTATATAGGACCCCAGGGGGCAGCAGCAGGAGTTACACTTCCACCAGAATTACAAGAATGGTTTCAGGTGAATAACTCCACCCCACACGTCACCTTAATGGTATCTGAGGGATATCAGTCCCATGAGCTAGGCCCTATGGTTAGAACAGCCATGCAGATACCGGAGTGGGAGAAAACCGGCAACAAGTATATCCATGTATCCCCAGATGCACAGTATTTAAGAATATCTTCAAAAATATATGACGTAGGAACAGCAGAACGAGTTCTCGTTACAGTTAAGGCGCCCGTGCATCAGATGTTAACTGTAGAACAGGAGGGTCTTTTGGCCCAGGTGCCCCAATGTTTATGGTCCAAACACAAAACAGACGTAGGATTAGTAAAATCTGCACAACCCATACTAATCAAGGTAAAAGAGGGAGCACGTTTGCCATACCAAAGACAATATCCTCTTAAACAACATGCCACGGAGGGTATAGGCCCTATAATAGAAGGTCTGGTGAATGCAGGCGTACTAATAAAAACAAGAAGCGCCTGTAATACACCTATCTTTCCAATAAAGAAGCCACATTCAAACGATTACCGATTGGTGCATGATTTGCGAGCTGTCAACTCAGTTGTGGAGGTTCCCAGACCCGTTGTCCCTGACCCGCACACACTATTATCAAACATCCCACCGAACACAAAATGGTACACAGTCATAGACTTATGTTCTGCATTTTTCAGTGTCCCAATACATAAAGATTCGCAACATTTATTTGCATTCACCTATCGAAATTCGCAGTTCACCTATACACGACTTCCTCAAGGATTCGCAGATTCCCCATCAGCGTTTAACAGAGTGTTAGCACAAGACTTACAGGATCTGCATGTATCAAGTACACTATTACAGTATGTAGATGATCTACTGATCTGCAGTGATACTAAAGAACAGTGTGAAAGGGACTCTATAACAATACTGACACGACTAGCTGAAGGAGGGCATAAAGTTAGTAAGGATAAGTTACAGTTTTGTCAACCTAGTGTAGAGTATCTAGGAAGACAATTGTGTGGTGACAAGAGACACATAGCTAAATCCCAGATAGAGGCCATAATAAAAACTCCCAAACCACAGACAGTAGGGCACCTGTTGTCTTTTCTGGGGATGGCTGGATACAGTCGACCCTGGATTTGTGATTATGCATTTAAAACAGCTCCACTTCGTGCTCTTATACGTGCTGCTGGTCAACAGGACCAAAAAAGTCAGTTACAGTGGACAGAAGAAGCTGAAGGGGCGTTCATGGCCCTAAAAGGTGACCTAAAATCTGCACCAGCCTTGGGAAACCCAGTATACTCTAAACCTTTTCATTTGTATGTAGCTGAAAGAGCAGGATATGCTAATGCCGTGTTAATGCAGGACACCCCGATAGGGAAGCAGCCCATAGCATACTATAGTACTAAATTAGATAATGTTGAGGCCGGATTACCTCCATGTTATCAAGGGTTAGCGGTAGCCTCGTTTGCGTTTCAGAAAGCTTCCTCTGTTACTATGGGACATCCAGTGATTTTATACACCTCCCACCAGCTACATGCTTTACTCACTAGCCAACGATTCGTACTGACACATGCCAGACGCACCGGGTATGAGGTAATACTTTCTGCACCAGAACTGACAATTCAGCGATGTAGTACAGTGAATCCGGCCACCAGAATGGTACTGCCGACAGATGGTACGCCACATGACTGCATTTTAGCAACAAACACATTTATGCGTGCCCGAGATGATTTACATAACACACCGATCCCAGCTGATCTTACTTTGTTTGTAGATGGTTCATGTTTCCGTGATGCTACTGGAAATCACGCCGGTTATGGTGTGGTTCAATTAGAAGATGATGGTAAATCATTCAGAGACATTCAGAGCTTACACATAGCACAACCATGTTCTGCACAACTGGCAGAGATTAAGGCACTGACTGTCGCATGTAAACTAGCTGCTGGTAAAAGATTAAACGTATATACGGACTCAGCCTATGCGTACGGAGTCTGTCATATTTACGGCAACATATGGAAACAGAGAGGTTTTCAAAGAGCTGACGGTACTCCCATCATTCACGGAGATGCCATTTCACAGTTGTTAGAAGCCATGCTTTTACCCACCGCGTTAGCTATTGTTAAATGCCCAGCACATCAAAAAACAAATTCAATCATTGCTATTGGCAATAACAAGGCTGATGAAGCAGCCAGGCAAGCCGCAACAGGTAGTGGTATCACGATGGGGCCTGTAATCTTGGCGGAAGACATAGAACCACTTGTAACCATTCCGTCTCTTATATTAGCACAAGGTAGGGCTTCTCCTCAGGAGAAATCTATATGGGCCAAAAGAGGGGCTTCATACAAAGCCTCACCTGGTCCTCTACAAGGACTATGGCGCAGTCATCAGGGACATTTTGTGCTGCCTATCTCGTTACTTGGGTTTGCTATTAGAAATGCGCATGGCATTAGCCATTGCGCAAGGGGGGAAGTGATTAGATGTCTACAAGAGAACTGGTGGTCACCGTATTTAGCGGCCACGGTAGACAGAACTTTAGCACAATGTGACGTCTGTGCAAGATTAAATGTTAGAAAAACTTTTTCAGCCCCAATAGCACATATTCCAGTTCCGGATGGACCTTTTCGGCACTTAATGATTGATTACGTAGACATGACAATGCGAATACAGAAAATGAGATACATTCTTGTAGTAGTTTGCAGATTTAGTAGGTGGATAGAAGCAGTTCCAACAGCTGGAGAAGATGCACGATCAGTGGCAAAATTTTTGTGTAAAGAAGTATTCCCCAGGTTTGGCATCCCGGACACATTAAGTTCAGACAACGGTTCAGCCTTTGTGGCAGATATAGCCAGAATAGCTTTCAGGATGCTGGGAATCAGGCAGAGATATGGGTGCGTATATCACCCACAGAGCCAAGGTAGTGTAGAACGTGCGAATGGCACGCTGAAAGCAAAGATAGCAAAAATTATGCAAGACAGCCAGCTGAACTGGTTGCAAGCTTTACCAATAGCACTAATGAGTATGAGATCAAGTACTAACCGAATAACACACTTAACCCCGCATGAAATGCTAACGGGTCGACCCATGCCAGTGCCGCACACGAGGGGCCCCATCGATGGGCCCTCTCTTGAAAAATTGGAAAGGGAGCTGAAAAGCTACCTACAGCAGCTAACCCAAATCCATAAAGCTGTATTCCAACAGGTGAAAGGAGCCACAGAGGAGAGAGAGGCGGAGATCGCTGAGGAACTGCAGAAAATCTCTCCAGGAGACTGGGTATACGTGAAGGTGTTCAAAAGAAAGTGGAACGAGCCCAGACGAGACGGACCATTCAAAGTCCGACTAGCCACCAGAACAGCCGTAAAAGTTGACGGTAAGAAGTTTTGGTTCCACCTAAATCATTGCTGCAGAGCAGAAGATCCTGAAAGGACACAGGAAGCCTTTAGAAGAAGAGCAACAGTTCCGGGGTTGAAAGGGGCAGGTGACACCGCCCCGCAGGAGCATGAACAACACCGGGACGGGGAAGGCGAGGCCTCCCCTCAGGGAGTCAGGCGATCTCAAAGACTGGCCGGACGAGGAGAAAAAGGGAGCGCTTCAACTGGAAGCACTTCAACCAACAGCGCCACCAGCAGTCGATCCACTAGCAGTGGACCAGAAAGACAATGAACAACAGACACTTAAAATAGAGTTAAAAATAATGTCGAAACCTAGGCCAGGGAAGAAACAGAACAGGCAGGGGATGAGAAAGGGAAAGCAGGATGAGGTTGACCTGTGGGTATTGGGGGGTAGCCTCTTTATGTTAATATCAGCAATATGCTTAATGATACTGGCATACAGAATGCACTATGTTGACCCCCCTCAGAGCAGCAGGCCATCCCAGGAATCCACCAAAAAAACCATGCCTGACAGATTCCTAAACCACACATACACCAAGGAAGAAAAAGAGACATTGGCAAGATGTGCTCTGGCCACAGGGGTATTGGCTGCAGATCAAGGGGAAATTGTCATGGGGAAAAAGACAAATCTGACATACACGAAAGTTGTCCCAAGACATCTGGCACTGACTGTAACCTCAGAGAAAACCAGAATCTATAGCTGGGCAATAGGAGACAAATGCCCCACAACAGGGTCAATAACCATTACGGTCATCTGCCGCCTGCCAGCACACTGTGAGGACACACTCAATGGGAGAATCATGATGCTGGCAAAAGCTAAGAGAGTAGTCAAGCTTACTGGGACTTACAGGCAGAGAAGGGATGTGTCAGGGGGTAGGGCTGTCACCATCAACAGGGTGAAAACAACACAATGGGGCTCAAATATGTTCTACCAGTGGCTAAACTTCTCTGCCAGACAAGTGAGTAATGAAACATGTGTGGCATGCTATAATGCTAAAAGGTTAGGGAGGGGGATTGGGCACCCCTGGACCTAGCCTTTAACAGACGGGGGCGGGGCCGCAAGGTCCCAAAAGGGCACGTTAAAATTAGCATATAGTGCTGGGGAGACGACTGAAGGCCCCCGTGTCTGAGGAAGTATGAATTAACATACTGCTCTGGTACCGTCTAGTCAGCACTGTGTCGCCGTTAAGGGGTTGGCACTGTGTGGTACGTGGATGACAGTCCACACCTAGCAGAGGGGCGTGATAGACGACCTCTGTGAATAGGCAAGGCTGGTGAAAACGGTCAAAGTTCTAATATCCATAGCCAAGTGGAATTAGGATCAGACCGTCGGTTCTGAGCTGGGTGACTAACAATCATTACAGTGTCCGGGATCGCTATCGACTGGGTCACCGGCCGGTCGGGTCGCATATGGCAGTAAGACCACGAGATGGCCGCCGCGCTCGGCTCAATGTACAGTCAGGCCACTACAAGCCAAAAGCGAATGCGTTAGTAGGCGAGTAGTGCTTCTGTGATCGGTGGGCTTTGAAAAGAAGACACCGGGAAGCAGAAGGCTGAGCTCTCATTCCAGGGGAGCCTGGCTTGAGACCTCGGACGGAACGGGGTCTAGCCCGGGACTGCGCCCTGGGGGGGAGGTCCGAAAGACTCAAGCGTGCCTAGTTTAAGACCAATTCCAGGAAGTCAAATAGGAGAATGTCCAAAAATCGAACATTGCTTTGCACCATGTGCCATGTTTTTGGCAGGACGCCACAATCAAAAGACCGTCGGTTGGAGCCAAGATACACAAGTATGTCCGGTTAGATTAAATATATCCGCCGCGTCAAAAGAAGAATACCCTCTACCTCCGGTAGTGAGAATTCCACCGGACCTAGTATTTCCTTTCTGTATAGTGAGAGGAGAAAAGCTGCGACAAACGGTCACACGTACAACTCCAAAACTAACCGACCGAAAGGGTCTAGTGCAGTGTAGAAACATAACATGGTACCCAAGCGACAAAAGTGGAAACGGAAACAAAACAGAGTACCTCAAACTATGTAATACCACAAAGAAGGCAAATATCCAATGTCAACAACTAGTAGTAAATGGAAAGAGGATTATCTATCAGCTAGAGGAGACGCAAATCTCACAATACACAATTCCAGATTATTCTGGGGGAACCGTCCCAATAGGGGACATGTTTTGGATATGTGAAAAAGATGAGCAAATTCGCACTCACCTTCCAAACAGCTGGGAAGGGATCTGTGCACCCACAATGCTAACAGGGAAAATAACAGTTTTAGCCCCATCAACATTATCAGGAGATAGGAAAAAGAGAGACATTGGCCAAAAATGGAAAACAGATGATAAGGTTTACATAGCATGGAATCAAGAACCGTTTGGTGCGCCCGATGACCATAAAGCCATAAGCGAGTCCTGGATAATTTCAGGGCAAATCGCAGGGTCAGTACCGTTTTACGGACAAATAATTAACGCGCAGTACCTCGCTCGTAACAGTAGGTGGATCAATTACATGTGGTACAACCAACAGCGGTTTATTAATTACACCATACGCGCGCTTGAGGGTGTGAGAGAACAACTGCATGCTGTATCTCTTATGGCTCTGCAAAATAGGTTTGTAATTGAAACACTCCTAGCCGAAGATCAGGGAGTATGCCAACAAATAGGTGAAGAATGCTGTTCAGTAATACCTATGCACACTGGAGAAGGAGGGAACCTTACAACGGCTTTGTCCAAACTCAAACTACTACGCGATGAACATGTGATTAATTCTAACTGGAACACCAAAACTGAACAATGGTGGGATTGGCTTAAAAACCTGTCATGGAGCAAGGTCCTGAGGGGTGTAGGGATAGTGGTAGCCTGTATCCTTTTGATTATATTAATAACAGCATGTTGCGTAGTGCCTGTTGCTAGCCTAGCGTTAAAACAGGTATCAAAAATAACCATTGGTCAATTTATGGTACAGGTCCAACAGCGCAGAGTTAGGTTGGAGGAAGAAAGCCAAATAGATCAAATGTCAATCTTACAATCAGACGATGCTATAGTCCAACCACAAGAGTGTGACCATTTGTATTCCAATATGGAAGAGCTCGACCAATGGTGGGCTTAGATTAATGGGTCAAAATGATGGATATCTCTGTGTATGACCAATGACTGCAAATCTAACTCTGAGTAATTGTTTGATAGAAAATCATGGACCAGGGAAACTACTGGAGGGACAACGTTGGCCTACCCCAGCAGCCCTTTGGCCAGCCGGTCCAGTCCCAGGCCATGCAGACCCAACCCCTACCAGCACCCCAGATAGATATCAGTCCGATCAGGCCCCAAACTGTATCCTTGACACCGGCTGTCTACCGCAACCTGCCGCCAGTGCGCAAAATAGAATACCCCACTTCTACATCTAGCTTTGCTCCCCAGGAAGATCCGCAGTTCTGGCCAATCCCCACATTTCCTAGTATAGGCCAATATCTGCCAGACATGAGTCAGAATAGCTATTACCAAACCCGAGCCCGAGCTCAGGGTTCTACGGGTCGGTTTACCCCAGTTCAGGGAGAATTCTTGCCACACACACCAGCACCTGTCGGTCCTGGTATAACGCCCCCAGTCCAGATAGAAGCAGTGTATGGTAGGCAGTCCTACACCGTTACAGGGAGAACCACATGGAGCGCTGGTGGCACCGGTTCAACCAGCCCGAGATCTGCACCAGGTCCATCAAGGATGGCCCCTTACCCGTCCCGTCTGGGCCAAAGAGAGACGGAGTCCATCCTGTACCAACTGCTGACTGCGGAGGTCCCGACCGCTGGGGGCGGTTCAACTCAACAGAGAGATCGTAACTACACTGCACTGCAGGGAAGAGGGGGGGGGAACTTCAGGAAGACCCCAGCGCCATCTGAGACCCCAGCGCCATCTGAGACCCCAGCGCCATCTGAGACCCCAGCGCCATCTGAGACCCCAGCGCCACCTCAGACCCCTCCCTCTCCCATCTGGAGCCCCACAAGCCCCGTCACTTCACCAGTTCCCACAACTCCACACCACTCTGACACAGATGACGAATCTGAGTATGGGGTGCACACAGCACTTATGTCAGAGGGGGAAGTGGATATGGATGACTTTCCCGACACCTGGGAAGTCAGAGAGGCCTTGGCCGAGTTGCCAAAATCCAGGTTCGTCGAGTTCACTAGGAGGATCCCTGGTGAAGCAGGCAAGAAAAAGGTGCGTTATATGCGTGGCCGAGCGAAGGCACGTCAAAAGTATCGAGCGCAGCCAGCCAGAGAGACTTACAAAGTGATTGAAGTCCTCAAAGAGCTCATCACCACGGTGAAGGGGGTCGAGGGGGGCTTTCAGTCAATGAAGGGGAGCTTTCAGTCAATGGAGGGGGGCTTTCAGTCAATGAAGGGGGACTTTCAGTCAATGAAGGGGGACTTTCAGTCACTCAAGGGGGACGTCCAGTCACTCAAGCGGGTCATCCAGACGAGAGATGGTCGGCTGAAGGGCAAAGTCGGCCCAATCTGAAAAGCATCACCCAGTAATGGGTAATTGTGGGACTATATTCATGTAACCTCACTACACCCCACTTCAGTATTCAATGTGTATTATAGCGTGGCAGTTCCACCACCACACATGAGTCAATTTTAGTGCACAATGTTTTTAAGTTGTTTACAATAAGTTTGTCAATCATTAAGTAAAACACTGCCAATGATGTTGTGCCTACTATAATACATGACATGCATTAAGAGCGTACTGTGATTGCCGTTAAGGCTGTTTGGTATTACACTGTTTAAATCTTATATTCACACTGGAGGGTACAATGTAAGCACTGGAACTTCAGTTACTTTGTGGTTTATGAGGCTTCTCGCTGAAAGGTTGCCGTAGCTGTCTGGGGTTTCCGGGCAATGGTGGGTTCTTAGGAATCAAACCCGCGCGGCTCTGTCAGTGAAACGCTTGATGGTAAGGAGTGATTGTTTTTGGGCAATGGAGGATCATTAATCTGCCTAATGGCATTAAGTGTGGCCAGAAGGCGTGCTAGAATAAACCATTTTTTGCCTACAAAGTAACTGATGAGCATCTAAAAGTAAGCTATATCATATTAGTTTGTATCTTTGATATTTTGAGGCCAATACTATTACTATGTGATTGTTTTTAGCCAATATGAATCATTGTGAATGAAGTTTTATCTGGCCTCTAGTTTGGTAACTCTTATACTTAACTTTTTATTATGTTTTTAATCATTCTGTTGTATGAATATTGATCTGTGACTCTATAGTCACAAAGGGGGGAAATGTCGTGTATTAATTTGCCTAACTAAGCTCGAACCTTTGTTCTAATCCAGATTATATTATGTGTCTATTCTTAAAAGTCAGTTTTAGGCCCGGCTAGCTCAGTCGGACAAAACAGTAGGCCATTTCTGTAAGGGAGGGGGAGAGCAGTTGCTCCGTGGGAACGCAGCTGTGAGCAAAGTAACATTAACCGTGATCAGTAATTGGCCAGTAGATAACGGATCAGGCTAAGAAACAACACTGCGTGAGAAAGCAGGTGTTCTCACATCAGATACGGGGTATATAAGACCCCGTGAGGCATCGGTCCGGGGTAGTATCTCTCGAGAGCTTTACCGGTTTTAATTGTCTGTTACTGTACATACAAATAAAGCCATTGCATTAAGTTTCGATTACCAGTGCCTTTTTGATTTGACTTCAACTTACTCAACTATTGAACAAAGACCATTTGAAGATAGTAACAAGATCAAAGGCGTCCTTAATCACGTCAGAACATCCTCAATGGCTGCTGTGTAGGAACATCTTCATTGGCTGCTGTGTAGGAACAGTCTCATTGGCTGCTGTGTCTATCTATCTATCTATCTATCTATCTATCTATCTATCTATCTATCTATCTATCTATCTATCTATCTATCTATCTATCTATCTATCTATCTATATGTCTCTATCTCTATCTATCTATCTAGTGACTCTCAGGGCGGCGCGGCCCCCTTTTATACCCTTCCTGGACGATGAAGATGTTCCTGCACATGAAGATGTTCCTACACAGCAGCCATTGAGGATGTTCCTACACAGCAGCCAATGAAAATGTTCCTACACAGCAGCCAGATTGTGACATCACAGAGCATCCCTGTGATGTCACAATCTGGCTGCTGTGTAGGAACATTTTCATTGGCTGCTGTGTAGGAACATCCTCAATGGCTGCTGTGTAGGAATATCTTCATTGGCTGCTGTGTAGGAACAGTCTCATTGGCTGCTGTGTCTATCTATCTATCTATCTATCTATCTATCTATCTATCTATCTATCTATCTATCTATCTATCTATCTATCTATCTATCTATCTATCTATCTATCTATATGTCTCTATCTCTATCTATCTATCTAGTGACTCTCAGGGCGGCGCGGCCCCCTTTTATACCCTTCCTGGACGATGAAGATGTTCCTGCACATGAAGATGTTCCTACATAGCAGCCATTGAGGATGTTCCTACACAGCAGCCAATGAAAATGTTCCTACACAGCAGCCAGATTGTGACATCACAGAGCATCCCTGTGATGTCACAATCTGGCTGCTGTGTAAGAACATTTTCATTGGCTGCTGTGTAGGAACATCCTCAATGGCTGCTATGTAGGAACATCTTCATTGGCTGCTGTGTAGGAACAGTCTCATTGGCTGCTGTGTCTATCTATCTATCTATCTATCTATCTATCTATCTATCTATCTATCTATCTATCTATCTATCTATCTATCTATCTATCTATCTATATGTCTCTATCTCTATCTATCTATCTATCTAGTGACTCTCAGGGCGGCGCGGCCCCCTTTTATACCCTTCCTGGACGATGAAGATGTTCCTGCACATGAAGATGTTCCTACACAGCAGCCATTGAGGATGTTCCTACACAGCAGCCAATGAAAATGTTCCTACACAGCAGCCAGATTGTGACATCACAGAGCATCCCTGTGATGTCACAATCTGGCTGCTGTGTAGGAACATTTTCATTGGCTGCTGTGTAGGAACATCCTCAATGGCTGCTGTGTAGGAATATCTTCATTGGCTGCTGTGTAGGAACAGTCTCATTGGCTGCTGTATCTATCTATCTATCTATCTATCTATCTATCTATCTATCTATCTATCTATCTATCTATCTATCTATCTATCTATCTATCTATCTATCTATCTATCTATCTATCTATCTATATGTCTCTATCTCTATCTATCTATCTAGTGACTCTCAGGGCGGCGCGGCCCCCTTTTATACCCTTCCTGGACGATGAAGATGTTCCTGCACATGAAGATGTTCCTACACAGCAGCCATTGAGGATGTTCCTACACAGCAGCCAATGAAAATGTTCCTACACAGCAGCCAGATTGTGACATCACAGAGCATCCCTGTGATGTCACAATCTGGCTGCTGTGTAAGAACATTTTCATTGGCTGCTGTGTAGGAACATCCTCAATGGCTGCTGTGTAGGAACATCTTCATTGGCTGCTGTGTAGGAACAGTCTCATTGGCTGCTGTGTCTATCTATCTATCTATCTATCTATCTATCTATCTATCTATCTATCTATCTATCTATCTATCTATCTATCTATCTATCTATCTATCTATCTATCTATCTATCTATCTATATCTCTATCTATCTATCTAGTGACTCTCAGGGCGGCGCGGCCCCCTTTTATACCCTTCCTGGACGATGAAGATGTTCCTGCACATGAAGATGTTCCTACACAGCAGCCATTGAGGATGTTCCTACACAGCAGCCAATGAAAATGTTCCTACACAGCAGCCAGATTGTGACATCACAGAGCATCCCTGTGATGTCACAATCTGGCTGCTGTGTAGGAACATTTTCATTGGCTGCTGTGTAGGAACATCCTCAATGGCTGCTGTGTAGGAATATCTTCATTGGCTGCTGTGTAGGAACAGTCTCATTGGCTGCTGTGTCTATCTATCTATCTATCTATCTATCTATCTATCTATCTATCTATCTATCTATCTATCTATCTATCTATCTATCTATCTATCTATCTATCTATCTATCTATCTATATGTCTCTATCTCTATCTATCTATCTATCTATCTAGTGACTCTCAGGGCGGCGCGGCCCCCTTTTATACCCTTCCTGGACGATGAAGATGTTCCTGCACATGAAGATGTTCCTACACAGCAGCCATTGAGGATGTTCCTACACAGCAGCCAATGAAAATGTTCCTACACAGCAGCCAGATTGTGACATCACAGAGCATCCCTGTGATGTCACAATCTGGCTGCTGTGTAAGAACATTTTCATTGGCTGCTGTGTAGGAACATCCTCAATGGCTGCTGTGTAGGAACATCTTCATTGGCTGCTGTGTAGGAACAGTCTCATTGGCTGCTGTGTCTATCTATCTATCTATCTATCTATCTATCTATCTATCTATCTATCTATCTATCTATCTATCTATCTATCTATCTATCTATCTATCTATCTA
>NW_028176149.1:1392500-1397500 GCF_949987555.1 Borostomias antarcticus
CTGCTGTGTAGGAACAGTCTCATTGGCTGCTGTGTCTATCAATCTATCTATCTATCTATCTATCTATCTATCTATCTATCTATCTATCTATCTATCTATCTATCTATCTATCTATCTATCTATCTTTCTATCCATCTATCTATCTATCTATCTATCTATCTATCTATCTATCTATCTATCTATCTATCTATCTATCTATCTATCTATCTATCTATCTATCTATCTATCTATCTATATGTCTCTATCTCTATCTATCTATCTAGTGACTCTCAGGGCGGCGCGGCCCCCTTTTATACAGATGTGGGAACATAAGAATGTAACTTGCTGCAGCATTTCACGTCGCGGTATTTGGCAGGGAAATCCCGTTGGAAATCTCGTGGGATTTCAGATGGGTGTTATTTCGTTTTAGTGATGCACTACCGCCAGGTGGCGTCTTTGAGTAGATTTAGCAGGCTGGGCTCTGTTTTTCTCCTATAGTCTACGAATGAAGCATCATTAAATTTCACATTCTTTAATTTAAATGCTCTGTTGTAAAGCACTTTGAGCTGAAGGTATCTGTATGAAAGGGGCTATACAAATAACGTTTAATTGTTATTATTACCTTGTTCTCAAACACATGTTTTATCCACCTCGATGTAATTTAATTATTACGAACACCTATAATATATCTAGGCCTACAGTAGCCTATCTATCTCGGCAACTGACGTCGGGTCAAGACGTGGTGGCTGTTTGGTCAAATGCGCAAAATAACAGTATTGTAAATATATTTGTTAGTAAAGATGTGGTGAACGTGAGGGTTTTGCGTTTTGTTTCTGGAACGCATTCAACTGTTAGGCTACTCGTAAACCCCGGAAGTAAATTTGAAGACGGGGCATAATGTAGCCAAGTCTGAGCGCAGTAGGCTATATGGCTTCAGCACGATACAAAGAAAAAATAAGCTTGATCGACTTGTGGATCCATACAAAATTGAAATAGTCGCCATGAGTAAAGATCACTCATTGCCAATCATATCCGGACATTAACTATCTTGTGCATAGCGGCAGGTTTGACAGTGAGACATCAACCGATAATTGTAATAATGCGATTATTGAAATGGTCTTGTGAACGCCTTTATCTGATTTCCAAAATCGGGGTAAGGTCCATAGGACGATTGTGGGTTTTCATTTGCACATAACTATATTTTAATAAAACATTGAAGTCCGCCTGTCAATGACTTTCCCTAAAATTGTGTTCTGTTGCACCCCCTATTGTTAAATTATAAATGAAAAAAACATACACAATATGTTGTTATTTGAATGATCTTGAATATATATATTCAAGATCATTCAAATAACAAAATATCGTGTATGTTTTTATTTATTTATAGCCTACCGGCCGCCAGCTGTTCAATGAACGGCTATAGGGAATGCGCAGTTTCGCGCTGGCTACAGCCTATTATATGAACAGTTTTGCGCTATGTAGGCTATTATAAATAGGCCTAAGTATTATTCATTGGGAATAGCTTGGACTCGCTGGGGACTGGTGGAGAGACGCAGAGCCTCCCCAGACGCGACATCTCCAGTTGGCTGTGTATTTGAGCTGCCGCCTCAACCGTGCGTAAGAGCAGAGCGCATCATATAGCTACAACTAGTAGCCCATAGCCATTAAAACGGCTTATTGTTTTATTCATATATCAACTAGATAATTCGATAATAATGAGTAGCCTATAAAATGAATTCAATAGGGCAAGCCTTAAGTTGTAGCCTAGGCTACAGTACAATCACAAGACGTATAGGCCTAGCCTATCGTAAAAAGCGTTGCGTTCTCATAGGCCTATATTAACTTAGATAATTATTAATTATGCTCAGGTCATAATGTCCGTTGAAAATAATTCCCTCTAAGCAGAATTTGAATTGTATTAAAATAGGAAATGATTCCTTCTAGGTCTATATAAAAAAAAACATTTTTCTAATGTGTAGCCTATAGGCGATGAACAAAACCACAATGTAGCCTGCTTAGCGAGCGAGAGGGCAGTCTACCATAAAGTGTATAACCATAATGTAATATATCTAGACTACATGCATTGTGGTATTTCTTTATATAGCCAATTGTTTCTCAATAAACAGTTATGTCATCCTCTGAGTCCGAATGTAGGCTAATAGACCGGCAGCTCTAAATGCCTTCCCAATCAATGAGACATGGTTGTAAAAATGATGTTTTATTGATGAAAAGGGTAAAACTGAAGAGTCATTGCATTGATCGATGCAGTCCGCTACCAGCAAACACTGAAAATACAGGTCCTCCAGCGAACCTGGACTAGACTATTGTAACCCCCCACCCCCCCAAATTCTTTTATATTCAAATAAACTGGAGGAACCGGTTTCCTAGCCCTGGATCGTGGGAGTAGCCTGCGTTAGCGGGTGCTTTGCCATGACCGGCCATTGAATTTATGTGTTGCCATTCATTTAAACCACCATCTCATCTAGACTACTTCTGTTGCTGCATTTTTACATTTATGCTTTCATGATTTTAGAGCGCAATAAACATTTTTGCAGGATTCCAAAAAGTCCATCCATTCATCCAACTTTGTTCTGAGCGCAGCGCAGGCTGGTAGCCTACTGTCAAGGCTCACGACTGATGCACTCCCTTAACACGTCTCTTCCCAGGCCATCAAGATAATTTCAATATGAAAGACCTTGGGATTCCAGGAGTCAAGGCCGTTTCAGACGGGGAGCGACATTCCGCCTGCGTTCTGCTCGGAGCGGGGGAGGCACGCGTCCTGCGCGCAGCGGGGCAAGCTGACTACAATTCAGCTCTTGTCGCGGGCGGGCGTGTGCAGCATAGTTCCATATGAGAACACTCCTCGGTCCAATTCCGTATAGTAGATCAGCCTGTGTAGCCTACTTTCAACGAATGTATTATTAGACATAATATCATAATAATATATAAAGCCTTCAACGACCTCCTGCTGCCTGCCTGATGGTCTCAGGGCTAAAGAGACCGCGCGATCATTCCTCTAGCTGCTTTGCTGCTAATGCGAGTTCGTCTCCGTTCCTGCCCGAGAAACAGAAGTTGAACTTATAGCATCAAAATAGCTACAGGAATCAACGTTGTAAAGTTATCTATCTGCTTTTTAGCCACCGACAGCTACCGTTAATATTATGGAAGCTGCTGTCGTGAGCTAACGTGCTATCACGGTCTCATCGTGCAGCTTCACAGCCTGCTATTAGCAGACAGCATTAAGTTGACAAAATCACACTTGCACATCATCAGAATTCCAACCATTTATATGGGATTTATCATTCAACTAAACATGGAACCTGAATAGCCTAGGCTACTACCTGATATTTCAACCTGCTGCCATCAGTGATCGGCGCGTCTGCTTGTTTGAGTCATGAATATCTTACGCAGTTACATTCCATGTGTCCCAAAACTGTTAAATCATTCCCCATGTAGTTCACTATGAGTCGCACTCAATACATCCATGGTAATAGGGAGGGAGTGAGTGAACCATTTCAAACACATCTCTGGTCATCTCCGTTAGCCATCTTACTCGTCCTGATGCCATGTTCCATATGAGAACACTCAGCCTAATGTATTAAACTTCTACTTGTCCCGACAGTTAACAGATATAGACCCGGCGACAGTTACAGAGATAGAAACTATAAATAGATAGGCTTTGTTCGTAATAATTAAATTACAACCAGACAGACAACAAGGAGTTTGAGAACGGTAGGCTAATCTAATGTGCGAGCCAGCAATGGGTCAATGAGTGGTATTACTGCGCCCCTATGGGCAGGCGAGCGGTGGTGCGGAATGACGTAAAGCGCCTGTTAGAATACCGCGGGTCAAGTTACATTCTTATGTTCCCACATCTGTACCCTTCCTGGACGATGAAGATGTTCCTGCACATGAAGATGTTCCTACACAGCAGCCAGATTGTGACATCACAGAGCATCCCTGTGATGTCACAATCTGGCTGCTGTGTAAGAACATTTTCATTGGCTGCTGTGTAGGAACATCCTCAATGGCTGCTGTGTAGGAACATCTTCATTGGCTGCTGTGTAGGAACAGTCTCATTGGCTGCTGTGTCTATCTATCTATCTATCTATCTATCTATCTATCTATCTATCTATCTATCTATCTATCTATCTATCTATCTATCTATCTATCTATCTATCTATCTATCTATCTATCTATCTATCTATATGTCTCTATCTCTATCTATCTATCTAGTGACTCTCAGGGCGGCGCGGCCCCCTTTTATACCCTTCCTGGACGATGAAGATGTTCCTGCACATGAAGATGTTCCTACACAGCAGCCATTGAGGATGTTCCTACACAGCAGCCAATGAAAATGTTCCTACACAGCAGCCAGATTGTGACATCACAGAGCATCCCTGTGATGTCACAATCTGGCTGCTGTGTAAGAACATTTTCATTGGCTGCTGTGTAGGAACATCCTCAATGGCTGCTGTGTAGGAACATCTTCATTGGCTGCTGTGTAGGAACAGTCTCATTGGCTGCTGTGTCTATCAATCTATCTATCTATCTATCTATCTATCTATCTATCTATCTATCTATCTATCTATCTATCTATCTATCTATCTAACTATCTGTCTATCTATCTATCTATCTATCTATCTATCTATCTATCTATCTATCTATCTATCTATCTATCTATCTATCTATCTATATGTCTCTATCTCTATCTATCTATCTAGTGACTCTCAGGGCGGCGCGGCCCCCTTTTATACCCTTCCTGGACGATGAAGATGTTCCTGCACATGAAGATGTTCCTACACAGCAGCCAGATTGTGACATCACAGAGCATCCCTGTGATGTCACAATCTGGCTGCTGTGTAAGAACATTTTCATTGGCTGCTGTGTAGGAACATCCTCAATGGCTGCTGTGTTGGAACATCTTCATTGGCTGCTGTGTAGGAACAGTCTCATTGGCTGCTGTGTCTATCTATCTATCGATCTATCTATCTATCTATCTATCTATCTATCTATCTATC
>NW_028176149.1:1457500-1460000 GCF_949987555.1 Borostomias antarcticus
CTCTATCTCTATCTATCTATCTAGTGACTCTCAGGGCGGCGCGGCCCCCTTTTATACCCTTCCTGGACGATGAAGATGTTCCTGCACATGAAGATGTTCCTACACAGCAGCCATTGAGGATGTTCCTACACAGCAGCCAATGAAAATGTTCCTACACAGCAGCCAGATTGTGACATCACAGAGCATCCCTGTGATGTCACAATCTGGCTGCTGTGTAAGAACATTTTCATTGGCTGCTGTGTAGGAACAGTCTCATTGGCTGCTGTGTCTATCAATCTATCTATCTATCTATCTATCTATCTATCTATCTATCTATCTATCTATCTATCTATCTATCTATCTATCTATCTATCTATCTATCTATCTATCTATATGTCTCTATCTCTATCTATCTATCTAGTGACTCTCAGGGCGGCGCGGCCCCCTTTTATCCCCTTCCTGGACGATGAAGATGTTCCTGCACATGAAGATGTTCCTACACAGCAGCCATTGAGGATGTTCCTACACAGCAGCCAATGAAAATGTTCCTACACAGCAGCCAGATTGTGACATCACAGAGCATCCCTGTGATGTCACAATCTGGCTGCTGTGTAAGAACATTTTCATTGGCTGCTGTGTAGGAACAGTCTCATTGGCTGCTGTGTCTATCAATCTATCTATCTATCTATCTATCTATCTATCTATCTATCTATCTATCTATCTATCTATCTATCTATCTATCTATCTATCTATCTATCTATCTATCTATCTATCTATCTATCTATCTATATGTCTCTATCTCTATCTATCTATCTAGTGACTCTCAGGGCGGCGCGGCCCCCTTTTATACCCTTCCTGGACGATGAAGATGTTCCTGCACATGAAGATGTTCCTACACAGCAGCCATTGAGGATGTTCCTACACAGCAGCCAATGAAAATGTTCCTACACAGCAGCCAGATTGTGACATCACAGAGCATCCCTGTGATGTCACAATCTGGCTGCTGTGTAAGAACATTTTCATTGGCTGCTGTGTAGGAACATCCTCAATGGCTGCTGTGTAGGAACATCTTCATTGGCTGCTGTGTAGGAACAGTCTCATTGGCTGCTGTGTCTATCTATCTATCTATCTATCTATCTATCTATCTATCTATCTATCTATCTATCTATCTATCTATCTATCTATCTATCTATCTATCTATCTATCTATCTATCTATCTATCTATCTATCTATCTATCTATCTATATGTCTCTATCTCTATCTATCTATCTAGTGACTCTCAGGGCGGCGCGGCCCCCTTTTATACCCTTCCTGGACGATGAAGATGTTCCTGCACATGAAGATGTTCCTACACAGCAGCCATTGAGGATGTTCCTACACAGCAGCCAATGAAAATGTTCCTACACAGCAGCCAGATTGTGACATCACAGAGCATCCCTGTGATGTCACAATCTGGCTGCTGTGTAAGAACATTTTCATTGGCTGCTGTGTAGGAACATCCTCAATGGCTGCTGTGTAGGAACATCTTCATTGGCTGCTGTGTAGGAACAGTCTCATTGGCTGCTGTGTCTATCAATCTATCTATCTATCTATCTATCTATCTATCTATCTATCTATCTATCTATCTATCTATCTATCTATCTATCTATCTATCTATCTATCTATCTATCTATCTATCTATCTATCTATCTATCTATATATCTATCTATCTATCTATCTATCTAACTATCTGTCTATCTATCTATCTATCTATCTATATGTCTCTATCTCTATCTATCTATCTAGTGACTCTCAGGGCGGCGCGGCCCCCTTTTATACCCTTCCTGGACGATGAAGATGTTCCTGCACATGAAGATGTTCCTACACAGCAGCCATTGAGGATGTTCCTACACAGCAGCCAATGAAAATGTTCCTACACAGCAGCCAGATTGTGACATCACAGAGCATCCCTGTGATGTCACAATCTGGCTGCTGTGTAAGAACATTTTCATTGGCTGCTGTGTAGGAACAGTCTCATTGGCTGCTGTGTCTATCAATCTATCTATCTATCTATCTATCTATCTATCTATCTATCTATCTATCTATCTATCTATCTATCTATCTATCTATCTATCTATCTATATGTCTCTATCTCTATCTATCTATCTAGTGACTCTCAGGGCGGCGCGGCCCCCTTTTATACCCTTCCTGGACGATGAAGATGTTCCTGCACATGAAGATGTTCCTACACAGCAGCCATTGAGGATGTTCCTACACAGCAGCCAATGAAAATGTTCCTACACAGCAGCCAGATTGTGACATCACAGAGCATCCCTGTGATGTCACAATCTGGCTGCTGTGTAATAACATTTTCATTGGCTGCTGTGTAGGAACATCCTCAATGGCTGCTGTGTAGGAACATCTTCATTGGCTGCTGTGTAGGAACAGTCTCATTGGCTGCTGTGTCTATCTATCTATCTATCTATCTATCTATCTATCTATCTATCTATCTATCTATCTATCTATCTATCTATCTATCTAT
>NW_028176149.1:1490000-1492500 GCF_949987555.1 Borostomias antarcticus
ACATTTTCATTGGCTGCTGTGTAGGAACATCCTCAATGGCTGCTGTGTAGGAATATCTTCATTGGCTGCTGTGTAGGAACAGTCTCATTGGCTGCTGTGTCTATCTATCTATCTATCTATCTATCTATCTATCTATCTATCTATCTATCTATCTATCTATCTATCTATCTATCTATCTATCTATCTATCTATCCATCTATCTATCTATCTATCTATCTATCTATCTATCTATCTATCTATCTATCTATCTATCTATCTATCTATCTATCTATCTATCTATATGTCTCTATCTCTATCTATCTATCTAGTGACTCTCAGGGCGGCGCGGCCCCCTTTTATACCCTTCCTGGACGATGAAGATGTTCCTGCATATGAAGATGTTCCTACACAGCAGCCATTGAGGATGTTCCTACACAGCAGCCAATGAAAATGTTCCTACACAGCAGCCAGATTGTGACATCACAGAGCATCCCTGTGATGTCACAATCTGGCTGCTGTGTAGGAACATTTTCATTGGCTGCTGTGTAGGAACATCCTCAATGGCTGCTGTGTAGGAATATCTTCATTGGCTGCTGTGTAGGAACAGTCTCATTGGCTGCTGTGTCTATCTATCTATCTATCTATCTATCTATCTATCTATCTATCTATCTATCTATCTATCTATCTATCTATCTATCTATCTATATGTCTCTATCTCTATCTATCTATCTAGTGACTCTCAGGGCGGCGCGGCCCCCTTTTATACCCTTCCTGGACGATGAAGATGTTCCTGCACATGAAGATGTTCCTACACAGCAGCCAGATTGTGACATCACAGAGCATCCCTGTGATGTCACAATCTGGCTGCTGTGTAAGAACATTTTCATTGGCTGCTGTGTAGGAACATCCTCAATGGCTGCTGTGTTGGAACATCTTCATTGGCTGCTGTGTAGGAACAGTCTCATTGGCTGCTGTGTCTATCTATCTATCTATCTATCTATCTATCTATCTATCTATCTATCTATCTATCTATCTATCCATCTTTCTATCTATCTATCTATCTATCTATCTATCTATCTATCTATCTATCTATCTATCTATCTATCTATCTATCTATCTATCTATCTATCTATCTATCTATCTATCTATCTATATGTCTCTATCTCTATCTATCTATCTATCTAGTGACTCTCAGGGCGGCGCGGCCCCCTTTTATACCCTTCCTGGACGATGAAGATGTTCCTGCACATGAAGATGTTCCTACACAGCAGCCATTGAGGATGTTCCTACACAGCAGCCAATGAAAATGTTCCTACACAGCAGCCAGATTGTGACATCACAGAGCATCCCTGTGATGTCACAATCTGGCTGCTGTGTAAGAACATTTTCATTGGCTGCTGTGTAGGAACATCCTCAATGGCTGCTGTGTAAGAACATCTTCATTGGCTGCTGTGTAGGAACAGTCTCATTGGCTGCTGTGTCTATCAATCTATCTATCTATCTATCTATCTATCTATCTATCTATCTATCTATCTATCTATCTATCTATCTATCTATCTATCTATCTATCTCTATCTATCTATCTAGTGACTCTCAGGGCGGCGCGGCCCCCTTTTATACTCTTCCTGGACGATGAAGATGTTCCTGCACATGAAGATGTTCCTAAACAGCAGCCATTGAGGATGTTCCTACACAGCAGCCAATGAAAATGTTCCTACACAGCAGCCAGATTGTGACATCACAGAGCATCCCTGTGATGTCACAATCTGGCTGCTGTGTAAGAACATTTTCATTGGCTGCTGTGTAGGAACATCCTCAATGGCTGCTGTGTAGGAACATCTTCATTGGCTGCTGTGTAGGAACAGTCTCATTGGCTGCTGTGTCTATCAATCTATCTATCTATCTATCTATCTATCTATCTATCTATCTATCTATCTATCTATCTATCTATCTATCTATCTATCTATCTATCTATATGTCTCTATCTCTATCTATCTATCTAGTGACTCTCAGGGCGGCGCGGCCCCCTTTTATACCCTTCCTGGACGATGAAGATGTTCCTGCATATGAAGATGTTCCTACACAGCAGCCATTGAGGATGTTCCTACACAGCAGCCAATGAAAATGTTCCTACACAGCAGCCAGATTGTGACATCACAGAGCATCCCTGTGATGTCACAATCTGGCTGCTGTGTAGGAACATTTTCATTGGCTGCTGTGTAGGAACATCCTCAATGGCTGCTGTGTAGGAATATCTTCATTGGCTGCTGTGTAGGAACAGTCTCATTGGCTGCTGTGTCTATCTATCTATCTATCTATCTATCTATCTATCTATCTATCTATCTATCTATCTATCTATCTATCTATCTATCTATCTATCTATCTATCTATCTATCTATCTATCTATATGTCTCTATCTCTATCTATCTATCTAGTGACTCTCAGGGCGGCGCGGCCCCCTTTTATACCCTTCCTGGACGATGAAGATGTTCCTGCACATGAAGATGTTCCTACACAGCAG
>NW_028176149.1:1497500-1507500 GCF_949987555.1 Borostomias antarcticus
TGAAGATGTTCCTGCACATGAAGATGTTCCTACACAGCAGCCATTGAGGATGTTCCTACACAGCAGCCAATGAAAATGTTCCTACACAGCAGCCAGATTGTGACATCACAGAGCATCCCTGTGATGTCACAATCTGGCTGCTGTGTAAGAACATTTTCATTGGCTGCTGTGTAGGAACATCCTCAATGGCTGCTGTGTAAGAACATCTTCATTGGCTGCTGTGTAGGAACAGTCTCATTGGCTGCTGTGTCTATCAATCTATCTATCTATCTATCTATCTATCTATCTATCTATCTATCTATCTATCTATCTATCTATCTATCTATCTATCTATCTATCTATCTATCTATCTATCTATCTATCTCTATCTATCTATCTAGTGACTCTCAGGGCGGCGCGGCCCCCTTTTATACTCTTCCTGGACGATGAAGATGTTCCTGCACATGAAGATGTTCCTAAACAGCAGCCATTGAGGATGTTCCTACACAGCAGCCAATGAAAATGTTCCTACACAGCAGCCAGATTGTGACATCACAGAGCATCCCTGTGATGTCACAATCTGGCTGCTGTGTAAGAACATTTTCATTGGCTGCTGTGTAGGAACATCCTCAATGGCTGCTGTGTAGGAACATCTTCATTGGCTGCTGTGTAGGAACAGTCTCATTGGCTGCTGTGTCTATCAATCTATCTATCTATCTATCTATCTATCTATCTATCTATCTATCTATCTATCTATCTATCTATCTATCTATCTATCTATCTATCTATCTATATGTCTCTATCTCTATCTATCTATCTAGTGACTCTCAGGGCGGCGCGGCCCCCTTTTATACCCTTCCTGGACGATGAAGATGTTCCTGCATATGAAGATGTTCCTACACAGCAGCCATTGAGGATGTTCCTACACAGCAGCCAATGAAAATGTTCCTACACAGCAGCCAGATTGTGACATCACAGAGCATCCCTGTGATGTCACAATCTGGCTGCTGTGTAGGAACATTTTCATTGGCTGCTGTGTAGGAACATCCTCAATGGCTGCTGTGTAGGAATATCTTCATTGGCTGCTGTGTAGGAACAGTCTCATTGGCTGCTGTGTCTATCTATCTATCTATCTATCTATCTATCTATCTATCTATCTATCTATCTATCTATCTATCTATCCATCTATCTATCTATCTATCTATCTATCTATCTATCTATCTATCTATCTATCTATCTATCTATCTATCTATCTATATGTCTCTATCTCTATCTATCTATCTAGTGACTCTCAGGGCGGCGCGGCCCCCTTTTATACCCTTCCTGGACGATGAAGATGTTCCTGCATATGAAGATGTTCCTACACAGCAGCCATTGAGGATGTTCCTACACAGCAGCCAATGAAAATGTTCCTACACAGCAGCCAGATTGTGACATCACAGAGCATCCCTGTGATGTCACAATCTGGCTGCTGTGTAGGAACATTTTCATTGGCTGCTGTGTAGGAACATCCTCAATGGCTGCTGTGTAGGAATATCTTCATTGGCTGCTGTGTAGGAACAGTCTCATTGGCTGCTGTGTCTATCTATCTATCTATCTATCTATCTATCTATCTATCTATCTATCTATCTATCTATCTATCTATCTATCTATCTATCTATCTATCTATCTATATGTCTCTATCTCTATCTATCTATCTAGTGACTCTCAGGGCGGCGCGGCCCCCTTTTATACCCTTCCTGGACGATGAAGATGTTCCTGCACATGAAGATGTTCCTACACAGCAGCCAGATTGTGACATCACAGAGCATCCCTGTGATGTCACAATCTGGCTGCTGTGTAAGAACATTTTCATTGGCTGCTGTGTAGGAACATCCTCAATGGCTGCTGTGTTGGAACATCTTCATTGGCTGCTGTGTAGGAACAGTCTCATTGGCTGCTGTGTCTATCTATCTATCTATCTATCTATCTATCTATCTATCTATCTATCTATCTATCTATCTATCTATCTATCTATCTATCTATCTATCTATCTATCTATCCATCTTTCTATCTATCTATCTATCTATCTATCTATCTATCTATCTATCTATCTATCTATCTATCTATCTATCTATCTATCTATCTATCTATCTATCTATCTATATGTCTCTATCTCTATCTATCTATCTATCTAGTGACTCTCAGGGCGGCGCGGCCCCCTTTTATACCCTTCCTGGACGATGAAGATGTTCCTGCACATGAAGATGTTCCTACACAGCAGCCATTGAGGATGTTCCTACACAGCAGCCAATGAAAATGTTCCTACACAGCAGCCAGATTGTGACATCACAGAGCATCCCTGTGATGTCACAATCTGGCTGCTGTGTAAGAACATTTTCATTGGCTGCTGTGTAGGAACATCCTCAATGGCTGCTGTGTAAGAACATCTTCATTGGCTGCTGTGTAGGAACAGTCTCATTGGCTGCTGTGTCTATCAATCTATCTATCTATCTATCTATCTATCTATCTATCTATCTATCTATCTATCTATCTATCTATCTATCTCTATCTATCTATCTAGTGACTCTCAGGGCGGCGCGGCCCCCTTTTATACTCTTCCTGGACGATGAAGATGTTCCTGCACATGAAGATGTTCCTAAACAGCAGCCATTGAGGATGTTCCTACACAGCAGCCAATGAAAATGTTCCTACACAGCAGCCAGATTGTGACATCACAGAGCATCCCTGTGATGTCACAATCTGGCTGCTGTGTAAGAACATTTTCATTGGCTGCTGTGTAGGAACATCCTCAATGGCTGCTGTGTAGGAACATCTTCATTGGCTGCTGTGTAGGAACAGTCTCATTGGCTGCTGTGTCTATCAATCTATCTATCTATCTATCTATCTATCTATCTATCTATCTATCTATCTATCTATCTATATGTCTCTATCTCTATCTATCTATCTAGTGACTCTCAGGGCGGCGCGGCCCCCTTTTATACCCTTCCTGGACGATGAAGATGTTCCTGCATATGAAGATGTTCCTACACAGCAGCCATTGAGGATGTTCCTACACAGCAGCCAATGAAAATGTTCCTACACAGCAGCCAGATTGTGACATCACAGAGCATCCCTGTGATGTCACAATCTGGCTGCTGTGTAGGAACATTTTCATTGGCTGCTGTGTAGGAACATACTCAATGGCTGCTGTGTAGGAATATCTTCATTGGCTGCTGTGTAGGAACAGTCTCATTGGCTGCTGTGTCTATCTATCTATCTATCTATCTATCTATCTATCTATCTATCTATCTATCTATCTATCTATCTATCTATCTATCTATCTATCTATCTATCTATCTATCTATCTATCTATCTATCTATCTATCTATCTATCTATCTATCTATCTATCTATCTATCTATCTATCTATCTATCTATATGTCTCTATCTCTATCTATCTATCTAGTAACTCTCAGGGCGGCGCGGCCCCCTTTTATACCCTTCCTGGACGATGAAGATGTTCCTGCATATGAAGATGTTCCTACACAGCAGCCATTGAGGATGTTCCTACACAGCAGCCAATGAAAATGTTCCTACACAGCAGCCAGATTGTGACATCACAGAGCATCCCTGTGATGTCACAATCTGGCTGCTGTGTAGGAACATTTTCATTGGCTGCTGTGTAGGAACATCCTCAATGGCTGCTGTGTAGGAATATCTTCATTGGCTGCTGTGTAGGAACAGTCTCATTGGCTGCTGTGTCTATCTATCTATCTATCTATCTATCTATCTATCTATCTATCTATCTATCTATCTATCTATCTATCTATCTATCTATCTATCTATCTATCTATCTATCTATCTATCTATCTATCTATCTATATGTCTCTATCTCTATCTATCTATCTAGTGACTCTCAGGGCGGCGCGGCCCCCTTTTATACCCTTCCTGGACGATGAAGATGTTCCTGCACATGAAGATGTTCCTACACAGCAGCCAGATTGTGACATCACAGAGCATCCCTGTGATGTCACAATCTGGCTGCTGTGTAAGAACATTTTCATTGGCTGCTGTGTAGGAACATCCTCAATGGCTGCTGTGTTGGAACATCTTCATTGGCTGCTGTGTAGGAACAGTCTCATTGGCTGCTGTGTCTATCTATCTATCTATCTATCTATCTATCTATCTATCTATCTATCTATCTATCTATCTATCTATCTATCTATCTATCTATCTATCTATCTATCTATCTATCTATCTATCTATCTATCTATCTATCTATATGTCTCTATCTCTATCTATCTATCTAGTGACTCTCAGGGCGGCGCGGCCCCCTTTTATACCCTTCCTGGACGATGAAGATGTTCCTGCACATGAAGATGTTCCTACACAGCAGCCATTGAGGATGTTCCTACACAGCAGCCAATGAAAATGTTCCTACACAGCAGCCAGATTGTGACATCACAGAGCATCCCTGTGATGTCACAATCTGGCTGCTGTGTAAGAACATTTTCATTGGCTGCTGTGTAGGAACATCCTCAATGGCTGCTATGTAGGAACATCTTCATTGGCTGCTGTGTAGGAACAGTCTCATTGGCTGCTGTGTCTATCTATCCATCTATCTATCTATCTATCTATCTATCTATCTATCTATCTATCTATCTATCTATCTATCTATCTATCTATCTATATGTCTCTATCTCTATCTATCTATCTAGTGACTCTCAGGGCGGCGCGGCCCCCTTTTATACCCTTCCTGGACGATGAAGATGTTCCTGCACATGAAGATGTTCCTACACAGCAGCCATTGAGGATGTTCCTACACAGCAGCCAATGAAAATGTTCCTACACAGCAGCCAGATTGTGACATCACAGAGCATCCCTGTGTTGTCACAATCTGGCTGCTGTGTAGGAACATTTTCATTGGCTGCTGTGTAGGAACATCCTCAATGGCTGCTGTGTAGGAATATCTTCATTGGCTGCTGTGTAGGAACAGTCTCATTGGCTGCTGTGTCTATCTATCTATCTATCTATCTATCTATCTATCTATCTATCTATCTATCTATCTATCTATCTATCTATCTATCTATCTATCTATCTATCTATCTATCTATCTATCTATCTATCTATATGTCTCTATCTCTATCTATCTATCTAGTGACTCTCAGGGCGGCGCGGCCCCCTTTTATACCCTTCCTGGACGATGAAGATGTTCCTGCACATGAAGATGTTCCTACACAGCAGCCATTGAGGATGTTCCTACACAGCAGCCAATGAAAATGTTCCTACACAGCAGCCAGATTGTGACATCACAGAGCATCCCTGTGATGTCACAATCTGGCTGCTGTGTAAGAACATTTTCATTGGCTGCTGTGTAGGAACATCCTCAATGGCTGCTGTGTAGGAACATCTTCATTGGCTGCTGTGTAGGAACAGTCTCATTGGCTGCTGTGTCTATCAATCTATCTATCTATCTATCTATCTATCTATCTATCTATCTATCTATCTATCTATCTATCTATCTATCTATCTATCTATCTATCTATCTATATGTCTCTATCTCTATCTATCTATCTAGTGACTCTCAGGGCGGCGCGGCCCCCTTTTATACCCTTCCTGGACGATGAAGATGTTCCTGCACATGAAGATGTTCCTACACAGCAGCCATTGAGGATGTTCCTACACAGCAGCCAATGAAAATGTTCCTACACAGCAGCCAGATTGTGACATCACAGAGCATCCCTGTGATGTCACAATCTGGCTGCTGTGTAAGAACATTTTCATTGGCTGCTGTGTAGGAACATCCTCAATGGCTGCTGTGTAAGAACATCTTCATTGGCTGCTGTGTAGGAACAGTCTCATTGGCTGCTGTGTCTATCAATCTATCTATCTATCTATCTATCTATCTATCTATCTATCTATCTATCTATCTATCTATCTATCTATCTATCTATCTATCTATCTATCTCTATCTATCTATCTAGTGACTCTCAGGGCGGCGCGGCCCCCTTTTATACTCTTCCTGGACGATGAAGATGTTCCTGCACATGAAGATGTTCCTAAACAGCAGCCATTGAGGATGTTCCTACACAGCAGCCAATGAAAATGTTCCTACACAGCAGCCAGATTGTGACATCACAGAGCATCCCTGTGATGTCACAATCTGGCTGCTGTGTAAGAACATTTTCATTGGCTGCTGTGTAGGAACATCCTCAATGGCTGCTGTGTAGGAACATCTTCATTGGCTGCTGTGTAGGAACAGTCTCATTGGCTGCTGTGTCTATCAATCTATCTATCTATCTATCTATCTATCTATCTATCTATCTATCTATCTATCTATCTATCTATCTATCTATCTATCTATCTATCTATCTATCTATCTATCTATATGTCTCTATCTCTATCTATCTATCTAGTGACTCTCAGGGCGGCGCGGCCCCCTTTTATACCCTTCCTGGACGATGAAGATGTTCCTGCATATGAAGATGTTCCTACACAGCAGCCATTGAGGATGTTCCTACACAGCAGCCAATGAAAATGTTCCTACACAGCAGCCAGATTGTGACATCACAGAGCATCCCTGTGATGTCACAATCTGGCTGCTGTGTAGGAACATTTTCATTGGCTGCTGTGTAGGAACATCCTCAATGGCTGCTGTGTAGGAATATCTTCATTGGCTGCTGTGTAGGAACAGTCTCATTGGCTGCTGTGTCTATCTATCTATCTATCTATCTATCTATCTATCTATCTATCTATCTATCTATCTATCTATCTATCTATCTATCTATCTATCTATCTATCCATCTATCTATCTATCTATCTATCTATCTATCTATCTATCTATCTATCTATCTATCTATCTATCTATCTATATGTCTCTATCTCTATCTATCTATCTAGTGACTCTCAGGGCGGCGCGGCCCCCTTTTATACCCTTCCTGGACGATGAAGATGTTCCTGCATATGAAGATGTTCCTACACAGCAGCCATTGAGGATGTTCCTACACAGCAGCCAATGAAAATGTTCCTACACAGCAGCCAGATTGTGACATCACAGAGCATCCCTGTGATGTCACAATCTGGCTGCTGTGTAGGAACATTTTCATTGGCTGCTGTGTAGGAACATCCTCAATGGCTGCTGTGTAGGAATATCTTCATTGGCTGCTGTGTAGGAACAGTCTCATTGGCTGCTGTGTCTATCTATCTATCTATCTATCTATCTATCTATCTATCTATCTATCTATCTATCTATCTATCTATCTATCTATCTATCTATCTATATGTCTCTATCTCTATCTATCTATCTAGTGACTCTCAGGGCGGCGCGGCCCCCTTTTATACCCTTCCTGGACGATGAAGATGTTCCTGCACATGAAGATGTTCCTACACAGCAGCCAGATTGTGACATCACAGAGCATCCCTGTGATGTCACAATCTGGCTGCTGTGTAAGAACATTTTCATTGGCTGCTGTGTAGGAACATCCTCAATGGCTGCTGTGTTGGAACATCTTCATTGGCTGCTGTGTAGGAACAGTCTCATTGGCTGCTGTGTCTATCTATCTATCTATCTATCTATCTATCTATCTATCTATCTATCTATCTATCTATCTATCTATCTATCTATCTATCTATCTATCCATCTTTCTATCTATCTATCTATCTATCTATCTATCTATCTATCTATCTATCTATCTATCTATCTATCTATCTATCTATCTATCTATCTATCTATCTATCTATCTATCTATCTATATGTCTCTATCTCTATCTATCTATCTATCTAGTGACTCTCAGGGCGGCGCGGCCCCCTTTTATACCCTTCCTGGACGATGAAGATGTTCCTGCACATGAAGATGTTCCTACACAGCAGCCATTGAGGATGTTCCTACACAGCAGCCAATGAAAATGTTCCTACACAGCAGCCAGATTGTGACATCACAGAGCATCCCTGTGATGTCACAATCTGGCTGCTGTGTAAGAACATTTTCATTGGCTGCTGTGTAGGAACATCCTCAATGGCTGCTGTGTAAGAACATCTTCATTGGCTGCTGTGTAGGAACAGTCTCATTGGCTGCTGTGTCTATCAATCTATCTATCTATCTATCTATCTATCTATCTATCTATCTATCTATCTATCTATCTATCTCTATCTATCTATCTAGTGACTCTCAGGGCGGCGCGGCCCCCTTTTATACTCTTCCTGGACGATGAAGATGTTCCTGCACATGAAGATGTTCCTAAACAGCAGCCATTGAGGATGTTCCTACACAGCAGCCAATGAAAATGTTCCTACACAGCAGCCAGATTGTGACATCACAGAGCATCCCTGTGATGTCACAATCTGGCTGCTGTGTAAGAACATTTTCATTGGCTGCTGTGTAGGAACATCCTCAATGGCTGCTGTGTAGGAACATCTTCATTGGCTGCTGTGTAGGAACAGTCTCATTGGCTGCTGTGTCTATCAATCTATCTATCTATCTATCTATCTATCTATCTATCTATCTATCTATCTATCTATCTATCTATCTATCTATCTATCTATATGTCTCTATCTCTATCTATCTATCTAGTGACTCTCAGGGCGGCGCGGCCCCCTTTTATACCCTTCCTGGACGATGAAGATGTTCCTGCATATGAAGATGTTCCTACACAGCAGCCATTGAGGATGTTCCTACACAGCAGCCAATGAAAATGTTCCTACACAGCAGCCAGATTGTGACATCACAGAGCATCCCTGTGATGTCACAATCTGGCTGCTGTGTAGGAACATTTTCATTGGCTGCTGTGTAGGAACATACTCAATGGCTGCTGTGTAGGAATATCTTCATTGGCTGCTGTGTAGGAACAGTCTCATTGGCTGCTGTGTCTATCTATCTATCTATCTATCTATCTATCTATCTATCTATCTATCTATCTATCTATCTATCTATCTATCTATCTATCTATCTATCCATCTATCTATCTATCTATCTATCTATCTATCTATCTATCTATCTATCTATCTATCTATATGTCTCTATCTCTATCTATCTATCTAGTAACTCTCAGGGCGGCGCGGCCCCCTTTTATACCCTTCCTGGACGATGAAGATGTTCCTGCATATGAAGATGTTCCTACACAGCAGCCATTGAGGATGTTCCTACACAGCAGCCAATGAAAATGTTCCTACACAGCAGCCAGATTGTGACATCACAGAGCATCCCTGTGATGTCACAATCTGGCTGCTGTGTAGGAACATTTTCATTGGCTGCTGTGTAGGAACATCCTCAATGGCTGCTGTGTAGGAATATCTTCATTGGCTGCTGTGTAGGAACAGTCTCATTGGCTGCTGTGTCTATCTATCTATCTATCTATCTATCTATCTATCTATCTATCTATCTATCTATCTATCTATCTATCTATCTATCTATCTATCTATCTATCTATCTATCTATCTATCTATCTATCTATCTATCTATCTATATGTCTCTATCTCTATCTATCTATCTAGTGACTCTCAGGGCGGCGCGGCCCCCTTTTATACCCTTCCTGGACGATGAAGATGTTCCTGCACATGAAGATGTTCCTACACAGCAGCCAGATTGTGACATCACAGAGCATCCCTGTGATGTCACAATCTGGCTGCTGTGTAAGAACATTTTCATTGGCTGCTGTGTAGGAACATCCTCAATGGCTGCTGTGTTGGAACATCTTCATTGGCTGCTGTGTAGGAACAGTCTCATTGGCTGCTGTGTCTATCTATCTATCTATCTATCTATCTATCTATCTATCTATCTATCTATCTATCTATCTATCTATCTATCTATCTATCTATCTATCTATCTATCTATCTATCTATCTATCTATCTATCTATCTATATGTCTCTATCTCTATCTATCTATCTAGTGACTCTCAGGGCGGCGCGGCCCCCTTTTATACCCTTCCTGGACGATGAAGATGTTCCTGCACATGAAGATGTTCCTACACAGCAGCCATTGAGGATGTTCCTACACAGCAGCCAATGAAAATGTTCCTACACAGCAGCCAGATTGTGACATCA
>NW_028176149.1:1512500-1547500 GCF_949987555.1 Borostomias antarcticus
CTGTGTCTATCTATCCATCTATCTATCTATCTATCTATCTATCTATCTATCTATCTATCTATCTATCTATCTATCTATCTATCTATCTATCTATCTATATATCTATCTATCTATCTATCTATATGTCTCTATCTCTATCTATCTATCTAGTGACTCTCAGGGCGGCGCGGCCCCCTTTTATACCCTTCCTGGACGATGAAGATGTTCCTGCATATGAAGATGTTCCTACACAGCAGCCATTGAGGATGTTCCTACACAGCAGCCAATGAAAATGTTCCTACACAGCAGCCAGATTGTGACATCACAGAGCTTCCCTGTGATGTCACAATCTGGCTGCTGTGTAAGAACATTTTCATTGGCTGCTGTGTAGGAATATCCTCAATGGCTGCTGTGTAGGAACATCTTCATTGGCTGCTGTGTAGGAACAGTCTCATTGGCTGCTGTGTCTATCTATCCATCTATCTATCTATCTATCTATCTATCTATCTATCTATCTATCTATCTATCTATCTATCTATCTATCTATCTATCTATCTATCTATCTATCTATCTATCTATATGTCTCTATCTCTATCTATCTATCTAGTGACTCTCAGGGCGGCGCGGCCCCCTTTTATACCCTTCCTGGACGATGAAGATGTTCCTGCATATGAAGATGTTCCTACACAGCAGCCATTGAGGATGTTCCTACACAGCAGCCAATGAAAATGTTCCTACACAGCAGCCAGATTGTGACATCACAGAGCATCCCTGTGATGTCACAATCTGGCTGCTGTGTAGGAACATTTTCATTGGCTGCTGTGTAGGAACATCCTCAATGGCTGCTGTGTAGGAATATCTTCATTGGCTGCTGTGTAGGAACAGTCTCATTGGCTGCTGTGTCTATCTATCTATCTATCTATCTATCTATCTATCTATCTATCTATCTATCTATCTATCTATCTATCTATCTATCTATCTATCTATCTATCTATCTATATGTCTCTATCTCTATCTATCTATCTAGTGACTCTCAGGGCGGCGCGGCCCCCTTTTATACCCTTCCTGGACGATGAAGATGTTCCTGCACATGAAGATGTTCCTACACAGCAGCCAGATTGTGACATCACAGAGCATCCCTGTGATGTCACAATCTGGCTGCTGTGTAAGAACATTTTCATTGGCTGCTGTGTAGGAACATCCTCAATGGCTGCTGTGTTGGAACATCTTCATTGGCTGCTGTGTAGGAACAGTCTCATTGGCTGCTGTGTCTATCTATCTATCTATCTATCTATCTATCTATCTATCTATCTATCTATCTATCTATCTATCTATCTATCTATCTATCTATCTATCTATCTATCTATCTATCTATATGTCTCTATCTCTATCTATCTATCTAGTGACTCTCAGGGCGGCGCGGCCCCCTTTTATACCCTTCCTGGACGATGAAGATGTTCCTGCACATGAAGATGTTCCTACACAGCAGCCATTGAGGATGTTCCTACACAGCAGCCAATGAAAATGTTCCTACACAGCAGCCAGATTGTGACATCACAGAGCATCCCTGTGATGTCACAATCTGGCTGCTGTGTAAGAACATTTTCATTGGCTGCTGTGTAGGAACATCCTCAATGGCTGCTATGTAGGAACATCTTCATTGGCTGCTGTGTAGGAACAGTCCCATTGGCTGCTGTGTCTATCTATCCATCTATCTATCTATCTATCTATCTATCTATCTATCTATCTATCTATCTATCTATCTATCTATCTATCTATCTATCTATCTATCTATCTATATGTCTCTATCTCTATCTATCTATCTAGTGACTCTCAGGGCGGCGCGGCCCCCTTTTATACCCTTCCTGGACGATGAAGATGTTCCTGCACATGAAGATGTTCCTACACAGCAGCCATTGAGGATGTTCCTACACAGCAGCCAATGAAAATGTTCCTACACAGCAGCCAGATTGTGACATCACAGAGCATCCCTGTGTTGTCACAATCTGGCTGCTGTGTAGGAACATTTTCATTGGCTGCTGTGTAGGAACATCCTCAATGGCTGCTGTGTAGGAATATCTTCATTGGCTGCTGTGTAGGAACAGTCTCATTGGCTGCTGTGTCTATCTATCTATCTATCTATCTATCTATCTATCTATCTATCTATCTATCTATCTATCTATCTATCTATCTATCTATCTATCTATCTATCTATCTAATGTCTCTATCTCTATCTATCTATCTAGTGACTCTCAGGGCGGCGCGGCCCCCTTTTATACCCTTCCTGGACGATGAAGATGTTCCTGCACATGAAGATGTTCCTACACAGCAGCCATTGAGGATGTTCCTACACAGCAGCCAATGAAAATGTTCCTACACAGCAGCCAGATTGTGACATCACAGAGCATCCCTGTGATGTCACAATCTGGCTGCTGTGTAAGAACATTTTCATTGGCTGCTGTGTAGGAACATCCTCAATGGCTGCTGTGTAAGAACATCTTCATTGGCTGCTGTGTAGGAACAGTCTCATTGGCTGCTGTGTCTATCAATCTATCTATCTATCTATCTATCTATCTATCTATCTATCTATCTATCTATCTATCTATCTATCTATCTATCTATCTATCTATCTATCTATCTATCTATCTATCTATCTATCTATCTATCTATCTATATGTCTCTATCTCTATCTATCTATCTAGTGACTCTCAGGGCGGCGCGGCCCCCTTTTATACCCTTCCTGGACGATGAAGATGTTCCTGCACATGAAGATATTCCTACACAGCAGCCATTGAGGATGTTCCTACACAGCAGCCAATGAAAATGTTCCTACACAGCAGCCAGATTGTGACATCACAGAGCATCCCTGTGATGTCACAATCTGGCTGCTGTGTAAGAACATTTTCATTGGCTGCTGTGTAGGAACATCCTCAATGGCTGCTGTGTAAGAACATCTTCATTGGCTGCTGTGTAGGAACAGTCTCATTGGCTGCTGTGTCTATCAATCTATCTATCTATCTATCTATCTATCTATCTATCTATCTATCTATCTATCTATCTATCTATCTATCTATCTATCTATCTATCTATCTATCTATCTATCTATCCATCTTTCTATCTATCTATCTATCTATCTATCTATCTATCTATCTATCTATCTATCTATCTATCTATCTATCTATCTATCTATCTATCTATCTATCTATATGTCTCTATCTCTATCTATCTATCTAGTGACTCTCAGGGCGGCGCGGCCCCCTTTTATACCCTTCCTGGACGATGAAGATGTTCCTGCACATGAAGATGTTCCTACACAGCAGCCATTGAGGATGTTCCTACACAGCAGCCAATGAAAATGTTCCTACACAGCAGCCAGATTGTGACATCACAGAGCATCCCTGTGATGTCACAATCTGGCTGCTGTGTAAGAACATTTTCATTGGCTGCTGTGTAGGAACATCCTCAATGGCTGCTGTGTAAGAACATCTTCATTGGCTGCTGTGTAGGAACAGTCTCATTGGCTGCTGTGTCTATCAATCTATCTATCTATCTATCTATCTATCTATCTATCTATCTATCTATCTATCTATCTATCTATCTATCTATCTATCTATCTATCTATCTATCTATCTATCTATCTCTATCTATCTATCTAGTGACTCTCAGGGCGGCGCGGCCCCCTTTTATACTCTTCCTGGACGATGAAGATGTTCCTGCACATGAAGATGTTCCTAAACAGCAGCCATTGAGGATGTTCCTACACAGCAGCCAATGAAAATGTTCCTACACAGCAGCCAGATTGTGACATCACAGAGCATCCCTGTGATGTCACAATCTGGCTGCTGTGTAGGAACATTTTCATTGGCTGCTGTGTAGGAACATCCTCAATGGCTGCTGTGTAGGAATATCTTCATTGGCTGCTGTGTAGGAACAGTCTCATTGGCTGCTGTGTCTATCTATCTATCTATCTATCTATCTATCTATCTATCTATCTATCTATCTATCTATCTATCTATCTATCTATCTATCTATCTATCTATCTATCTATCTATCTATCTATCTATCTATCTATCTATCTATATGTCTCTATCTCTATCTATCTATCTAGTGACTCTCAGGGCGGCGCGGCCCCCTTTTATACCCTTCCTGGACGATGAAGATGTTCCTGCACATGAAGATGTTCCTACACAGCAGCCAGATTGTGACATCACAGAGCATCCCTGTGATGTCACAATCTGGCTGCTGTGTAAGAACATTTTCATTGGCTGCTGTGTAGGAACATCCTCAATGGCTGCTGTGTTGGAACATCTTCATTGGCTGCTGTGTAGGAACAGTCTCATTGGCTGCTGTGTCTATCTATCTATCTATCTATCTATCTATCTATCTATCTATCTATCTATCTATCTATCTATCTATCTATCTATCTATCTATCTATCTATCTATCTATCTATCTATCTATCTATCTATCTATCTATCTATCTATCTATCTATCTATCTATCTATCTATATGTCTCTATCTCTATCTATCTATCTAGTGACTCTCAGGGCGGCGCGGCCCCCTTTTATACCCTTCCTGGACGATGAAGATGTTCCTGCACATGAAGATGTTCCTACACAGCAGCCATTGAGGATGTTCCTACACAGCAGCCAATGAAAATGTTCCTACACAGCAGCCAGATTGTGACATCACAGAGCATCCCTGTGATGTCACAATCTGGCTGCTGTGTAAGAACATTTTCATTGGCTGCTGTGTAGGAACATCCTCAATGGCTGCTATGTAGGAACATCTTCATTGGCTGCTGTGTAGGAACAGTCCCATTGGCTGCTGTGTCTATCTATCCATCTATCTATCTATCTATCTATCTATCTATCTATCTATCTATCTATCTATCTATCTATCTATCTATCTATCTATCTATCTATCTATCTATCTATCTATCTATATGTCTCTATCTCTATCTATCTATCTAGTGACTCTCAGGGCGGCGCGGCCCCCTTTTATACCCTTCCTGGACGATGAAGATGTTCCTGCACATGAAGATGTTCCTACACAGCAGCCATTGAGGATGTTCCTACACAGCAGCCAATGAAAATGTTCCTACACAGCAGCCAGATTGTGACATCACAGAGCATCCCTGTGTTGTCACAATCTGGCTGCTGTGTAGGAACATTTTCATTGGCTGCTGTGTAGGAACATCCTCAATGGCTGCTGTGTAGGAATATCTTCATTGGCTGCTGTGTAGGAACAGTCTCATTGGCTGCTGTGTCTATCTATCTATCTATCTATCTATCTATCTATCTATCTATCTATCTATCTATCTATCTATCTATCTATCTATCTATCTATCTATCTATCTATCTATCTATCTATCTATCTATCTATCTAATGTCTCTATCTCTATCTATCTATCTAGTGACTCTCAGGGCGGCGCGGCCCCCTTTTATACCCTTCCTGGACGATGAAGATGTTCCTGCACATGAAGATGTTCCTACACAGCAGCCATTGAGGATGTTCCTACACAGCAGCCAATGAAAATGTTCCTACACAGCAGCCAGATTGTGACATCACAGAGCATCCCTGTGATGTCACAATCTGGCTGCTGTGTAAGAACATTTTCATTGGCTGCTGTGTAGGAACATCCTCAATGGCTGCTGTGTAAGAACATCTTCATTGGCTGCTGTGTAGGAACAGTCTCATTGGCTGCTGTGTCTATCAATCTATCTATCTATCTATCTATCTATCTATCTATCTATCTATCTATCTATCTATCTATCTATCTATCTATCTATCTATCTATCTATCTATATGTCTCTATCTCTATCTATCTATCTAGTGACTCTCAGGGCGGCGCGGCCCCCTTTTATACCCTTCCTGGACGATGAAGATGTTCCTGCACATGAAGATATTCCTACACAGCAGCCATTGAGGATGTTCCTACACAGCAGCCAATGAAAATGTTCCTACACAGCAGCCAGATTGTGACATCACAGAGCATCCCTGTGATGTCACAATCTGGCTGCTGTGTAAGAACATTTTCATTGGCTGCTGTGTAGGAACATCCTCAATGGCTGCTGTGTAAGAACATCTTCATTGGCTGCTGTGTAGGAACAGTCTCATTGGCTGCTGTGTCTATCAATCTATCTATCTATCTATCTATCTATCTATCTATCTATCTATCTATCTATCTATCTATCTATCTATCTATCTATCTATCTATCTATCTATCTATCTATCTATCTATCTATCCATCTTTCTATCTATCTATCTATCTATCTATCTATCTATCTATCTATCTATCTATCTATCTATCTATCTATCTATCTATCTATCTATATGTCTCTATCTCTATCTATCTATCTAGTGACTCTCAGGGCGGCGCGGCCCCCTTTTATACCCTTCCTGGACGATGAAGATGTTCCTGCACATGAAGATGTTCCTACACAGCAGCCATTGAGGATGTTCCTACACAGCAGCCAATGAAAATGTTCCTACACAGCAGCCAGATTGTGACATCACAGAGCATCCCTGTGATGTCACAATCTGGCTGCTGTGTAAGAACATTTTCATTGGCTGCTGTGTAGGAACATCCTCAATGGCTGCTGTGTAAGAACATCTTCATTGGCTGCTGTGTAGGAACAGTCTCATTGGCTGCTGTGTCTATCAATCTATCTATCTATCTATCTATCTATCTATCTATCTATCTATCTATCTATCTATCTATCTATCTATCTATCTATCTATCTATCTATCTATCTATCTATCTATCTATCTATCTCTATCTATCTATCTAGTGACTCTCAGGGCGGCGCGGCCCCCTTTTATACTCTTCCTGGACGATGAAGATGTTCCTGCACATGAAGATGTTCCTAAACAGCAGCCATTGAGGATGTTCCTACACAGCAGCCAATGAAAATGTTCCTACACAGCAGCCAGATTGTGACATCACAGAGCATCCCTGTGATGTCACAATCTGGCTGCTGTGTAAGAACATTTTCATTGGCTGCTGTGTAGGAACATCCTCAATGGCTGCTGTGTAGGAACATCTTCATTGGCTGCTGTGTAGGAACAGTCTCATTGGCTGCTGTGTCTATCAATCAATCTATCTATCTATCTATCTATCTATCTATCTATCTATCTATCTATCTATCTATCTATCTATCTATCTATCTATCTATCTATCTATCTATCTATCTATCTATCTATCTATATGTCTCTATCTCTATCTATCTATCTAGTGACTCTCAGGGCGGCGCGGCCCCCTTTTATACCCTTCCTGGACGATGAAGATGTTCCTGCATATGAAGATGTTCCTACACAGCAGCCATTGAGGATGTTCCTACACAGCAGCCAATGAAAATGTTCCTACACAGCAGCCAGATTGTGACATCACAGAGCATCCCTGTGATGTCACAATCTGGCTGCTGTGTAGGAACATTTTCATTGGCTGCTGTGTAGGAACATCCTCAATGGCTGCTGTGTAGGAATATCTTCATTGGCTGCTGTGTAGGAACAGTCTCATTGGCTGCTGTGTCTATCTATCTATCTATCTATCTATCTATCTATCTATCTATCTATCTATCTATCTATCTATCTATCTATCTATCTATCTATCTATCTATCTATCTATCTATCTATCTATCTATCTATATGTCTCTATCTCTATCTATCTATCTAGTGACTCTCAGGGCGGCGCGGCCCCCTTTTATACCCTTCCTGGACGATGAAGATGTTCCTGCACATGAAGATGTTCCTACACAGCAGCCAGATTGTGACATCACAGAGCATCCCTGTGATGTCACAATCTGGCTGCTGTGTAAGAACATTTTCATTGGCTGCTGTGTAGGAACATCCTCAATGGCTGCTGTGTTGGAACATCTTCATTGGCTGCTGTGTAGGAACAGTCTCATTGGCTGCTGTGTCTATCTATCTATCTATCTATCTATCTATCTATCTATCTATCTATCTATCTATCTATCTATCTATCTATCTATCTATCTATCTATCTATCTATCTATCTATATGTCTCTATCTCTATCTATCTATCTAGTGACTCTCAGGGCGGCGCGGCCCCCTTTTATACCCTTCCTGGACGATGAAGATGTTCCTGCACATGAAGATGTTCCTACACAGCAGCCATTGAGGATGTTCCTACACAGCAGCCAATGAAAATGTTCCTACACAGCAGCCAGATTGTGACATCACAGAGCATCCCTGTGATGTCACAATCTGGCTGCTGTGTAAGAACATTTTCATTGGCTGCTGTGTAGGAACATCCTCAATGGCTGCTATGTAGGAACATCTTCATTGGCTGCTGTGTAGGAACAGTCCCATTGGCTGCTGTGTCTATCTATCCATCTATCTATCTATCTATCTATCTATCTATCTATCTATCTATCTATCTATCTATCTATCTATCTATCTATCTATCTATCTATCTATCTATCTATCTATATGTCTCTATCTCTATCTATCTATCTAGTGACTCTCAGGGCGGCGCGGCCCCCTTTTATACCCTTCCTGGACGATGAAGATGTTCCTGCACATGAAGATGTTCCTACACAGCAGCCATTGAGGATGTTCCTACACAGCAGCCAATGAAAATGTTCCTACACAGCAGCCAGATTGTGACATCACAGAGCATCCCTGTGTTGTCACAATCTGGCTGCTGTGTAGGAACATTTTCATTGGCTGCTGTGTAGGAACATCCTCAATGGCTGCTGTGTAGGAATATCTTCATTGGCTGCTGTGTAGGAACAGTCTCATTGGCTGCTGTGTCTATCTATCTATCTATCTATCTATCTATCTATCTATCTATCTATCTATCTATCTATCTATCTATCTATCTATCTATCTATCTATCTATCTATCTATCTATCTATCTATCTATCTATCTATCTATCTAATGTCTCTATCTCTATCTATCTATCTAGTGACTCTCAGGGCGGCGCGGCCCCCTTTTATACCCTTCCTGGACGATGAAGATGTTCCTGCACATGAAGATGTTCCTACACAGCAGCCATTGAGGATGTTCCTACACAGCAGCCAATGAAAATGTTCCTACACAGCAGCCAGATTGTGACATCACAGAGCATCCCTGTGATGTCACAATCTGGCTGCTGTGTAAGAACATTTTCATTGGCTGCTGTGTAGGAACATCCTCAATGGCTGCTGTGTAAGAACATCTTCATTGGCTGCTGTGTAGGAACAGTCTCATTGGCTGCTGTGTCTATCAATCTATCTATCTATCTATCTATCTATCTATCTATCTATCTATCTATCTATCTATCTATCTATCTATCTATCTATCTATCTATCTATCTATCTATATGTCTCTATCTCTATCTATCTATCTAGTGACTCTCAGGGCGGCGCGGCCCCCTTTTATACCCTTCCTGGACGATGAAGATGTTCCTGCACATGAAGATATTCCTACACAGCAGCCATTGAGGATGTTCCTACACAGCAGCCAATGAAAATGTTCCTACACAGCAGCCAGATTGTGACATCACAGAGCATCCCTGTGATGTCACAATCTGGCTGCTGTGTAAGAACATTTTCATTGGCTGCTGTGTAGGAACATCCTCAATGGCTGCTGTGTAAGAACATCTTCATTGGCTGCTGTGTAGGAACAGTCTCATTGGCTGCTGTGTCTATCAATCTATCTATCTATCTATCTATCTATCTATCTATCTATCTATCTATCTATCTATCTATCTATCTATCTATCTATCTATCTATCTATCTATCTATCCATCTTTCTATCTATCTATCTATCTATCTATCTATCTATCTATCTATCTATCTATCTATCTATCTATCTATCTATCTATCTATCTATCTATATGTCTCTATCTCTATCTATCTATCTAGTGACTCTCAGGGCGGCGCGGCCCCCTTTTATACCCTTCCTGGACGATGAAGATGTTCCTGCACATGAAGATGTTCCTACACAGCAGCCATTGAGGATGTTCCTACACAGCAGCCAATGAAAATGTTCCTACACAGCAGCCAGATTGTGACATCACAGAGCATCCCTGTGATGTCACAATCTGGCTGCTGTGTAAGAACATTTTCATTGGCTGCTGTGTAGGAACATCCTCAATGGCTGCTGTGTAAGAACATCTTCATTGGCTGCTGTGTAGGAACAGTCTCATTGGCTGCTGTGTCTATCAATCTATCTATCTATCTATCTATCTATCTATCTATCTATCTATCTATCTATCTATCTATCTATCTATCTATCTATCTATCTATCTATCTCTATCTATCTATCTAGTGACTCTCAGGGCGGCGCGGCCCCCTTTTATACTCTTCCTGGACGATGAAGATGTTCCTGCACATGAAGATGTTCCTAAACAGCAGCCATTGAGGATGTTCCTACACAGCAGCCAATGAAAATGTTCCTACACAGCAGCCAGATTGTGACATCACAGAGCATCCCTGTGATGTCACAATCTGGCTGCTGTGTAGGAACATTTTCATTGGCTGCTGTGTAGGAACATCCTCAATGGCTGCTGTGTAGGAATATCTTCATTGGCTGCTGTGTAGGAACAGTCTCATTGGCTGCTGTGTCTATCTATCTATCTATCTATCTATCTATCTATCTATCTATCTATCTATCTATCTATCTATCTATCTATCTATCTATCTATCTATCTATCTATCTATATGTCTCTATCTCTATCTATCTATCTAGTGACTCTCAGGGCGGCGCGGCCCCCTTTTATACCCTTCCTGGACGATGAAGATGTTCCTGCACATGAAGATGTTCCTACACAGCAGCCAGATTGTGACATCACAGAGCATCCCTGTGATGTCACAATCTGGCTGCTGTGTAAGAACATTTTCATTGGCTGCTGTGTAGGAACATCCTCAATGGCTGCTGTGTTGGAACATCTTCATTGGCTGCTGTGTAGGAACAGTCTCATTGGCTGCTGTGTCTATCTATCTATCTATCTATCTATCTATCTATCTATCTATCTATCTATCTATCTATCTATCTATCTATCTATCTATCTATCTATCTATCTATCTATCTATCTATCTATATGTCTCTATCTCTATCTATCTATCTAGTGACTCTCAGGGCGGCGCGGCCCCCTTTTATACCCTTCCTGGACGATGAAGATGTTCCTGCACATGAAGATGTTCCTACACAGCAGCCATTGAGGATGTTCCTACACAGCAGCCAATGAAAATGTTCCTACACAGCAGCCAGATTGTGACATCACAGAGCATCCCTGTGATGTCACAATCTGGCTGCTGTGTAAGAACATTTTCATTGGCTGCTGTGTAGGAACATCCTCAATGGCTGCTATGTAGGAACATCTTCATTGGCTGCTGTGTAGGAACAGTCCCATTGGCTGCTGTGTCTATCTATCCATCTATCTATCTATCTATCTATCTATCTATCTATCTATCTATCTATCTATCTATCTATCTATCTATCTATCTATCTATCTATCTATCTATCTATCTATATGTCTCTATCTCTATCTATCTATCTAGTGACTCTCAGGGCGGCGCGGCCCCCTTTTATACCCTTCCTGGACGATGAAGATGTTCCTGCACATGAAGATGTTCCTACACAGCAGCCATTGAGGATGTTCCTACACAGCAGCCAATGAAAATGTTCCTACACAGCAGCCAGATTGTGACATCACAGAGCATCCCTGTGTTGTCACAATCTGGCTGCTGTGTAGGAACATTTTCATTGGCTGCTGTGTAGGAACATCCTCAATGGCTGCTGTGTAGGAATATCTTCATTGGCTGCTGTGTAGGAACAGTCTCATTGGCTGCTGTGTCTATCTATCTATCTATCTATCTATCTATCTATCTATCTATCTATCTATCTATCTATCTATCTATCTATCTATCTATCTATCTATCTATCTATCTATCTATCTATCTATCTAATGTCTCTATCTCTATCTATCTATCTAGTGACTCTCAGGGCGGCGCGGCCCCCTTTTATACCCTTCCTGGACGATGAAGATGTTCCTGCACATGAAGATGTTCCTACACAGCAGCCATTGAGGATGTTCCTACACAGCAGCCAATGAAAATGTTCCTACACAGCAGCCAGATTGTGACATCACAGAGCATCCCTGTGATGTCACAATCTGGCTGCTGTGTAAGAACATTTTCATTGGCTGCTGTGTAGGAACATCCTCAATGGCTGCTGTGTAAGAACATCTTCATTGGCTGCTGTGTAGGAACAGTCTCATTGGCTGCTGTGTCTATCAATCTATCTATCTATCTATCTATCTATCTATCTATCTATCTATCTATCTATCTATCTATCTATCTATCTATCTATCTATCTATCTATATGTCTCTATCTCTATCTATCTATCTAGTGACTCTCAGGGCGGCGCGGCCCCCTTTTATACCCTTCCTGGACGATGAAGATGTTCCTGCACATGAAGATATTCCTACACAGCAGCCATTGAGGATGTTCCTACACAGCAGCCAATGAAAATGTTCCTACACAGCAGCCAGATTGTGACATCACAGAGCATCCCTGTGATGTCACAATCTGGCTGCTGTGTAAGAACATTTTCATTGGCTGCTGTGTAGGAACATCCTCAATGGCTGCTGTGTAAGAACATCTTCATTGGCTGCTGTGTAGGAACAGTCTCATTGGCTGCTGTGTCTATCAATCTATCTATCTATCTATCTATCTATCTATCTATCTATCTATCTATCTATCTATCTATCTATCTATCTATCTATCTATCTATCCATCTTTCTATCTATCTATCTATCTATCTATCTATCTATCTATCTATCTATCTATCTATCTATCTATCTATCTATCTATCTATCTATCTATCTATCTATCTATATGTCTCTATCTCTATCTATCTATCTAGTGACTCTCAGGGCGGCGCGGCCCCCTTTTATACCCTTCCTGGACGATGAAGATGTTCCTGCACATGAAGATGTTCCTACACAGCAGCCATTGAGGATGTTCCTACACAGCAGCCAATGAAAATGTTCCTACACAGCAGCCAGATTGTGACATCACAGAGCATCCCTGTGATGTCACAATCTGGCTGCTGTGTAAGAACATTTTCATTGGCTGCTGTGTAGGAACATCCTCAATGGCTGCTGTGTAAGAACATCTTCATTGGCTGCTGTGTAGGAACAGTCTCATTGGCTGCTGTGTCTATCAATCTATCTATCTATCTATCTATCTATCTATCTATCTATCTATCTATCTATCTATCTATCTATCTATCTATCTATCTATCTATCTCTATCTATCTATCTAGTGACTCTCAGGGCGGCGCGGCCCCCTTTTATACTCTTCCTGGACGATGAAGATGTTCCTGCACATGAAGATGTTCCTAAACAGCAGCCATTGAGGATGTTCCTACACAGCAGCCAATGAAAATGTTCCTACACAGCAGCCAGATTGTGACATCACAGAGCATCCCTGTGATGTCACAATCTGGCTGCTGTGTAAGAACATTTTCATTGGCTGCTGTGTAGGAACATCCTCAATGGCTGCTGTGTAGGAACATCTTCATTGGCTGCTGTGTAGGAACAGTCTCATTGGCTGCTGTGTCTATCAATCAATCTATCTATCTATCTATCTATCTATCTATCTATCTATCTATCTATCTATCTATCTATCTATCTATCTATCTATCTATCTATCTATTGTCCAGGAATTTACATCCAAACACCTTAGCCTTTGTCTTTGTAATTTATCACCTCCCCCCAAGTCCCCTGCAAAACCCCAGTTTCAGTCTAATGTAAAACACCAACTCTCCCCCCCTGTTGATATTGTAAACACACTCTGCATAGCTCTGCCTCGCTCTTTTGTCCAAGTCAGAAAGGCCACCTTCCTGCCCTGACTCAGACCTTTGTCTCTATTCAAAGCGAGTTTCATCCCACATTCCTTCCTTTCACTGTGTGATATCCGTCCCCTCACGATGACGCATAGACAACTCAGCCAATGAAATCCTAGAAAGACTTACCTGTGTTCTGAATGAATATAAGCCAGGCCAGAAGTGACTGACTTCACTTCTCTGACAAACCACCTTTGTTTGCGTTGTTCAGGAAGTCCTTGCGCAAGTATTTGATTTCATTCAATAAACCAGACTCAACCTTTTGAACGTATCTTGGTAAATCTTTGGACTAGACAAGTCTAAAATACGATCACAGTTTTGGCGACGCGGATGATCTGGGAGGACTACCTGTGTGTTGCCGGGATTCCAGTGGATAGGACTGATCGACAGACGTGTCGGTCCATATGGGCTTGGAAAATCAATTTTCTCTCTTGCGCCAGAGCGCTAGCCGAGATTATTTCCTCAGTTCTGCCACTGGATTCCTGAGGCTCACAGGTACGTTTAAACGAACCCTCTTGTGGTTCTGAGTTGTATTTGCCTTGATTTGGTTCAGTTGTGTTGGTCTGGATTGGTTGAAAACAGGAAACCCCAGCGTGGGTATTAAGTAAGTAACTATCCAAGGAGATGTGAACAGCAATATACATATTTATATCGTATTGTCGTTTTGACTTCGTCCTTGTTTAGGCTACCGGGGGTTCTCTTCAGAAGAGGTGCAATTTTGGGTTTGGGACTCGCTCCCTTACAGTTGATGTAGACTACAGTTTAGATTGTTTGTCGGCTCGGCTGTAGTTAAGAAGTGAGAGTGCACTTCTAGGATAACGTTTTGGGTTGAAGTTCGCAGATAGTGCGATTTCCACAGGATTGAAGTTCGCAGATAGTGCGATTTCCACAGAGTGAAGTTCGCAGATAGTGCGATTTCCACAGGATTGAAGTTCGCAGATAGTGCGATTTCCACAGAGTGAAGTTCGCAGATAGTGCGATTCCCACAGGGTTGAAGTTCGCAGTGAGTGCGATTTCCAAATGAGTTGAAGTTCGCAGTGAGTGCGATTTCCAAATGGGTTGAAGTTCGCAGTGAGTGCGATTACCAGCTAACCTCCGGAGTGTCTGTTTTTTGTCCCCGAACGGGGTTGTGTTGTCTTTATGTTTGTCTAAGCGCTATTTTTCGCCGGCTCAGTGGGATTTTTGATTGCATTTTTGAGCCTCGGCTCTTGATTGTATGTTTGTTACGCGCGCCATGGATCCAGGTAAAGTATTGTTTTGTACCCTTTTTAGACTGTTACATTTCTGCTAGATTCCCAGTAGGCTAGCTAGCTGGTTGCCTAGGAGATAAGGAAAACAACTCCCGGTGATCCGCCTTGAGCCAGAGGGAGAACAAAGAGATTCCTGACTGGGTGAGTACTAAGCGAATTTTAATGTGTCTTAATGGTTGTTTCTTCGAAATTGTATTCTTTCCCGCCGTGAGTTAACCATAAGGTTTCTTTTCGTTGCTGTTTTGGGGTTTTTAGGCTGCGTCATGATTATTTGGGATTTGTTTCTTTAAATTTTCCCCGCGCACAACCAAAGACCACATCCGGGTCATACATGCAACATTTTGGGATCACCACTAGGTGTCCCTGTAACCCCGGCTAATAACATAGGGCTAGAGGAGGTCACAGGATTCTACTGCTAGCCTGAGGAGATTGTTGCGCTGAAGCATTATTCTGCGAGCGTTTGTTGGCAGATTTTCGTTATGTGCTAAAGCATTTTCGATTTCTTACATCCATATCTGACATTTAGTGTTAAATTTTTAGCTAAGATTCGGGCTCAGCTACAGGTGGTTGAGATGTCTAGGTTAAGGGAAAAGCCTGTTAATTCTGTAGACTGGTCTGTTTTTAAGATTTGGGAGAGAGTAGCACGAGAGCGGGTTTTTAGGTCAGGAAGGAAAGATAAGGAGATTCAGAAAACAGTCTCTCCGCCATTTCCCCAGCAGAATAACTCTGATTTAGAATCAGAGTCGACTCGTTGCTCTGTGCTCACACCCAACCAGGCTGTTCTTTCCCCTTTTCATGCTCCCGCCATTAGCCACGCCCCTTCTCTCATTTCGCCCCTTTCTACGAGGTATAAGGAAGATTTGGCTAGAGCTATATCTGAGGCTAAGGTTAATTTGGAACAACTGCAAATGGCTAGAGATAGTCTGGAGGGACCGCAAATACACGCGCCTCTGATACGCTGCCCAAACCCTGTTCCTCGCCCTTCACAAATAAATTATGCAGCTGGTTATGCGGCCTGGACTCCAGAGATTACGGTTTACAGACCCTGGCGCTCTGATGAACTACGTGAAATAGCTAAAACCTTGCCCGATCCAACCAAAGACATTGACGAGTTTGAAAATCTTTTTAACAGTTTAGTTCGTATGTATGAGCCTCACGCAGAGGAAATCGCCATGATCATGAGACAGTGCCTTGGGCTAAAATGGGTGGATGTGAAACATCCGTTTGACATTGCATTGCCTTTTAATCATGCCGATTTTTCTGACCAAAACACTGCGCTGTTGAACAGAATCAAAACTCGATTCCCTAAAAAGATGGATTGGGACCGTATCACATATTGCAAACAAAATTCCGATCAACAGTTCGAGATATTTTGGGAACGACTAGAATCAGTTTTCGCAGCACACAGTGGCATGGACAAAGCGAACGCCGATTATAAAAAGATTTTGAAACAACAATTGATGAATAACTCTCTCTCCTCTTTGTCCGACCAAGTTAGGTTGATGTGCCACACCTGGGAATCGACTTCTCTCGAAGAAGTTGTTAATCATTTCCGCTATGCGGAGCGTCTTCGTGATCACATTGAAGAGAGGGAGTTGAAAGAAATGAAGCTAGGTGCAGCCAGATTACAAGCTGCTCAGTTACAACAGCTGGACAATCAGACTGCTGGTGCGAGGTGGAACCAACAACGACCACAGTGGCGACAGAGAAACAATAGGAAGCGTTCTGGTAGGGTTAGGCGAGGAAAAAGGTATAATCGAAGTGAAGATAGAGATGATTCATGCTTCCATTGTGGTCAGTATGGCCACTGGATTGAACGGTGTCACAGTTACCGCAAGCTGAATGAAAAGGAAGAGCCTCAAATTTGGGGTCGAGCGCCACCTGCTGGACTTCCCTTGAACAACCCATAAGGGTGATTTTAAACTAGCCAAGATAGAGAGTTTTTAATTTTTAAGGGAAATAAACAGGATAAAATAGATGTAGAGCGAACTCAAAAGTCTGACAGGGTTGAATAGGTGTTTGATTCAGGAGTTTTGTTTCAATAGTCAATGAATGGCCATAAGCTGTTCGTTTTATGCATTTCTACTGTATGAATTTTTCATTCATATAATGATAATGTGTTTTTTGAGGAGCTGGCATTAGGCCTTCTCCTCTGCTATTGAACCCAGTCTGTGTTTTGAGTCTTAATTTTCAGGTGCTATGGACCCTGGGCGGCAGGTCTTTGAGGAGCCTGGATCATGGGATCATGCCTTCCTGGGGACATTGGAACCTGCTGTTGGTCTGTTTTAACTGTTGTTTGTTTTGTCTCTCTTTCTGATATGTAGCTTAAGACATAAGGTTTGTGCATAATAGTGGGGGGAATAGATAAGGGTTGCTAGTGTCTTAATCTGAATGCACCATCTCATAACCCAATTATATATTTTTTAAATGAGTATGTTAAATATCTCATGTTTATAGTTTGAGGCACATTCATCGGGCCTGAGTGTTTTTTCTGAGTGGTATTTTACAGACAACTGTCGTTCCGGGAGTGATGGGTGAATGCCGAACCAGGAGACGGGCACAGGACACCGGAGGTTACTGGCCTGTTTCCCTACAGATGGGCGATCTGGGGTTCGTGAGATGCAGACCAACGCCATGTCACCTACTCACTGTGAGCGACAGATAAGTATGAAACAGGAGCAGTGCCCAAATACTCTGTCCTCAAATGCAGAAGAGGGAGGTTTTAGATATACAAATTTTAGCTATACAAATGAAGCTTGATGGCGTTTTTGATTAGTTAATTGTAAATGAAGCCAGTTCATTTTAGTGTCATTTTCTTTGCCCCATCTCTATTTTTATCCTGACTTCAGGAAATTTTTGCTTTCACCCTTAGGGGGTGTTGTTTTGTTGAGACGAGAATATAGCGTATTTTATTTTCATAAAATCGCAAGAGAACTGCTAGAGCCAAATCCAATTGCCTTGATCATGACTGGGGACTAAGCGTGTTGAAGTCATTCTAACACTGCCCCTGATGTCACTGTAGGCTACTGCAGACTGGCTCTAAATGACACTTGAACAGTCACCCTGTTTAAGTTTTCCTGACAGAATAACAAAATTTTTTCCCCAAAGCAGGAGCTTGCGCTTAACCATGTTTCTGAGTATCTCCTACAGACTGTTGAATAACCGTTCCTGACCAAAGAAGGGAACAGGGAGACCAGACCAGAGGACTCTCTTTTGCTCTGTTTTGTCTCTGTTTGTCTCTCTCATCTGTGGATCCACAGATGGAGCACTTCATCAGCCTGTACTGGGGGAGCGCCGAGGTGAGCCTTCCAGCAGCACGACCCGGGCCGACCCTACGTGGAGCAGTACAGGGATGGACCGGGTTCAGTTCAAGAGCCTACATTTCTGACCTACAAGCATCTGCTCCACCTGCGGAGAAAAAGAAATGAAGGACTAAGTGCACATTTCCACCACCAAACTAACCTGTATCTAGGGCCTAATGACAAACCTGTACTACCTCGTTCATGTTTTCATTATGCTTTCAAACTAGCCCACGGGCCAGATCATGTTTCAAAACAGGGGTGGCGGAGGATGTTAACAGATGTCTCCAACAGAGTGAGGACCGCCATTTCCTGAGGCTAAGGAGGGGTTCCTGCATCACATCTCTCCTGGGGATTGGGTCCTAATCCACGACCACAGACGAAGGAGCTGGAACTCGCCGAGGTGGCTCGGGCCGTACCAGTTTCTACTCATCACGCAGACAGCGATCTGAGAGGACTTCGTTGGACCCATGCAAGCCATTGCCGACGGGTCCAAGCAGCAGAGGACGGTCCACCAAGGGATCGCAAACACCAGGAGATCAGAATGCAGCTGAACCAGAGGGCTCAGAGGCCAAAACCATGGGCCATCACACTGTCCTCTCCTCTGACGAGGAATCGGAGGAAAAATGACCTTGCTGGTCACCTCCTCACAAGATGCACCACACACGCACACACACCTGCACACACTAACATTGAACATAACTGATTTCAAGCAACGTGACATCGAAGTTGCGATCTAGAAGAGAAGACGCCTTGCATTCCCCAATGACATTCTATTGCCCAAAAGAGAAGTGCCACCTAAATGACTGTTGGGATACACTGTGAACAAGAGTGACCTTGACAGTCACCGCCACACTCTCCCCTCCTCTGATGAGCAATCGGAGACTGACCTTGCCGGTCACCTCCTCACAAGAGTGAATGAACTTTGAAATAATCTGGAAAATATCATATTTGTTTACAAGAGTTGCAATGATTGAAACATGAGTTGATAAATAAGTTTGGGTTTTTCCTCTAAATTGACCAAGAGGTTTTTTGCCCCTCTTACACTGGTAACCATTTTATCTTTTTTTTGCCTTGTTAAATCAAGTTTGTTTTTTGGTTGAATGGTTGTCCACTCTTAGACTATAAATAGTATATAATCATGTCATCTTTTTTATCTTGTTTCCTGTCAAACTTCTGAAACAAGGGGTTTTGGTGTGTGATTTTGCACGTTGAGAGGAAATAATTAAAGTTTCCACCTAGTGGAGAGATTATTTCCTTTCCACATGTATAGCATAGCTGACTGTTTACACTGTGTTTGGATTTTATTTTTGTGTGCCTGTTCAGGCACAAATGAGGGATTGTCCAGGAATTTACATCCAAACACCTTAGCCTTTGTCTTTGTAATTTATCACCTCCCCCCAAGTCCCCTGCAAAACCCCAGTTTCAGTCTAATGTAAAACACCAACTCTCCCCCCCTGTTGATATTGTAAACACACTCTGCATAGCTCTGCCTCGCTCTTTTGTCCAAGTCAGAAAGGCCACCTTCCTGCCCTGACTCAGACCTTTGTCTCTATTCAAAGCGAGTTTCATCCCACATTCCTTCCTTTCACTGTGTGATATCCGTCCCCTCACGATGACGCATAGACAACTCAGCCAATGAAATCCTAGAAAGACTTACCTGTGTTCTGAATGAATATAAGCCAGGCCAGAAGTGACTGACTTCACTTCTCTGACAAACCACCTTTGTTTGCGTTGTTCAGGAAGTCCTTGCGCAAGTATTTGATTTCATTCAATAAACCAGACTCAACCTTTTGAACGTATCTTGGTAAATCTTTGGACTAGACAAGTCTAAAATACGATCACACTATCTATCTATCTATCTATCTATCTATATGTCTCTATCTCTATCTATCTATCTAGTGACTCTCAGGGCGGCGCGGCCCCCTTTTATACCCTTCCTGGACGATGAAGATGTTCCTGCATATGAAGATGTTCCTACACAGCAGCCATTGAGGATGTTCCTACACAGCAGCCAATGAAAATGTTCCTACACAGCAGCCAGATTGTGACATCACAGAGCATCCCTGTGATGTCACAATCTGGCTGCTGTGTAGGAACATTTTCATTGGCTGCTGTGTAGGAACATCCTCAATGGCTGCTGTGTAGGAATATCTTCATTGGCTGCTGTGTAGGAACAGTCTCATTGGCTGCTGTGTCTATCTATCTATCTATCTATCTATCTATCTATCTATCTATCTATCTATCTATCTATCTATCTATCTATCTATCTATCTATCTATCTATCTATATGTCTCTATCTCTATCTATCTATCTAGTGACTCTCAGGGCGGCGCGGCCCCCTTTTATACCCTTCCTGGACGATGAAGATGTTCCTGCACATGAAGATGTTCCTACACAGCAGCCAGATTGTGACATCACAGAGCATCCCTGTGATGTCACAATCTGGCTGCTGTGTAAGAACATTTTCATTGGCTGCTGTGTAGGAACATCCTCAATGGCTGCTGTGTTGGAACATCTTCATTGGCTGCTGTGTAGGAACAGTCTCATTGGCTGCTGTGTCTATCTATCTATCTATCTATCTATCTATCTATCTATCTATCTATCTATCTATCTATCTATCTATCTATCTATCTATCTATCTATCTATCTATCTATCTATCTATCTATCTATCTATCTATATGTCTCTATCTCTATCTATCTATCTAGTGACTCTCAGGGCGGCGCGGCCCCCTTTTATACCCTTCCTGGACGATGAAGATGTTCCTGCACATGAAGATGTTCCTACACAGCAGCCATTGAGGATGTTCCTACACAGCAGCCAATGAAAATGTTCCTACACAGCAGCCAGATTGTGACATCACAGAGCATCCCTGTGATGTCACAATCTGGCTGCTGTGTAAGAACATTTTCATTGGCTGCTGTGTAGGAACATCCTCAATGGCTGCTGTGTAAGAACATCTTCATTGGCTGCTGTGTAGGAACAGTCTCATTGGCTGCTGTGTCTATCAATCTATCTATCTATCTATCTATCTATCTATCTATCTATCTATCTATCTATCTATCTATCTATCTATCTATCTATCTATCTATCTATCTATCTATCTATCCATCTTTCTATCTATCTATCTATCTATCTATCTATCTATCTATCTATCTATCTATCTATCTATCTATCTATCTATCTATCTATCTATCTATCTATCTATCTATATGTCTCTATCTCTATCTATCTATCTAGTGACTCTCAGGGCGGCGCGGCCCCCTTTTATACCCTTCCTGGACGATGAAGATGTTCCTGCACATGAAGATGTTCCTACACAGCAGCCATTGAGGATGTTCCTACACAGCAGCCAATGAAAATGTTCCTACACAGCAGCCAGATTGTGACATCACAGAGCATCCCTGTGATGTCACAATCTGGCTGCTGTGTAAGAACATTTTCATTGGCTGCTGTGTAGGAACATCCTCAATGGCTGCTGTGTAAGAACATCTTCATTGGCTGCTGTGTAGGAACAGTCTCATTGGCTGCTGTGTCTATCAATCTATCTATCTATCTATCTATCTATCTATCTATCTATCTATCTATCTATCTATCTATCTATCTATCTATCTATCTATCTATCTATCTATCTATCTATCTATCTATCTATCTATCTCTATCTATCTATCTAGTGACTCTCAGGGCGGCGCGGCCCCCTTTTATACTCTTCCTGGACGATGAAGATGTTCCTGCACATGAAGATGTTCCTAAACAGCAGCCATTGAGGATGTTCCTACACAGCAGCCAATGAAAATGTTCCTACACAGCAGCCAGATTGTGACATCACAGAGCATCCCTGTGATGTCACAATCTGGCTGCTGTGTAAGAACATTTTCATTGGCTGCTGTGTAGGAACATCCTCAATGGCTGCTGTGTAGGAACATCTTCATTGGCTGCTGTGTAGGAACAGTCTCATTGGCTGCTGTGTCTATCAATCAATCTATCTATCTATCTATCTATCTATCTATCTATCTATCTATCTATCTATCTATCTATCTATCTATCTATCTATCTATCTATCTATCTATCTATCTATCTATCTATCTATCTATATGTCTCTATCTCTATCTATCTATCTAGTGACTCTCAGGGCGGCGCGGCCCCCTTTTATACCCTTCCTGGACGATGAAGATGTTCCTGCATATGAAGATGTTCCTACACAGCAGCCATTGAGGATGTTCCTACACAGCAGCCAATGAAAATGTTCCTACACAGCAGCCAGATTGTGACATCACAGAGCATCCCTGTGATGTCACAATCTGGCTGCTGTGTAGGAACATTTTCATTGGCTGCTGTGTAGGAACATCCTCAATGGCTGCTGTGTTGGAACATCTTCATTGGCTGCTGTGTAGGAACAGTCTCATTGGCTGCTGTGTCTATCTATCTATCTATCTATCTATCTATCTATCTATCTATCTATCTATCTATCTATCTATCTATCTATCTATATGTCTCTATCTCTATCTATCTATCTAGTGACTCTCAGGGCGGCGCGGCCCCCTTTTATACCCTTCCTGGACGATGAAGATGTTCCTGCACATGAAGATGTTCCTACACAGCAGCCATTGAGGATGTTCCTACACAGCAGCCAATGAAAATGTTCCTACACAGCAGCCAGATTGTGACATCACAGAGCATCCCTGTGATGTCACAATCTGGCTGCTGTGTAAGAACATTTTCATTGGCTGCTGTGTAGGAACATCCTCAATGGCTGCTGTGTAAGAACATCTTCATTGGCTGCTGTGTAGGAACAGTCTCATTGGCTGCTGTGTCTATCTATCTATCTATCTATCTATCTATCTATCTATCTATCTATCTATCTATCTATCTATCTATCTATCTATCTATCTATCTATCTATCTATCTATCTATCTATCTCTATCTATCTATCTAGTGACTCTCAGGGCGGCGCGGCCCCCTTTTATACTCTTCCTGGACGATGAAGATGTTCCTGCACATGAAGATGTTCCTAAACAGCAGCCATTGAGGATGTTCCTACACAGCAGCCAATGAAAATGTTCCTACACAGCAGCCAGATTGTGACATCACAGAGCATCCCTGTGATGTCACAATCTGGCTGCTGTGTAAGAACATTTTCATTGGCTGCTGTGTAGGAACATCCTCAATGGCTGCTGTGTAGGAACATCTTCATTGGCTGCTGTGTAGGAACAGTCTCATTGGCTGCTGTGTCTATCAATCAATCTATCTATCTATCTATCTATCTATCTATCTATCTATCTATCTATCTATCTATCTATCTATCTATCTATCTATCTATCTATCTATCTATCTATATGTCTCTATCTCTATCTATCTATCTAGTGACTCTCAGGGCGGCGCGGCCCCCTTTTATACCCTTCCTGGACGATGAAGATGTTCCTGCATATGAAGATGTTCCTACACAGCAGCCATTGAGGATGTTCCTACACAGCAGCCAATGAAAATGTTCCTACACAGCAGCCAGATTGTGACATCACAGAGCATCCCTGTGATGTCACAATCTGGCTGCTGTGTAGGAACATTTTCATTGGCTGCTGTGTAGGAACATCCTCAATGGCTGCTGTGTAGGAATATCTTCATTGGCTGCTGTGTAGGAACAGTCTCATTGGCTGCTGTGTCTATCTATCTATCTATCTATCTATCTATCTATCTATCTATCTATCTATCTATCTATCTATCTATCTATCTATCTATCTATCTATCTATCTATCTATCTATCTATATGTCTCTATCTCTATCTATCTATCTAGTGACTCTCAGGGCGGCGCGGCCCCCTTTTATACCCTTCCTGGACGATGAAGATGTTCCTGCACATGAAGATGTTCCTACACAGCAGCCAGATTGTGACATCACAGAGCATCCCTGTGATGTCACAATCTGGCTGCTGTGTAAGAACATTTTCATTGGCTGCTGTGTAGGAACATCCTCAATGGCTGCTGTGTTGGAACATCTTCATTGGCTGCTGTGTAGGAACAGTCTCATTGGCTGCTGTGTCTATCTATCTATCTATCTATCTATCTATCTATCTATCTATCTATCTATCTATCTATCTATCTATCTATCTATCTATCTATCTATCTATCTATCTATCTATCTATCTATCTATCTATCTATCTATATGTCTCTATCTCTATCTATCTATCTAGTGACTCTCAGGGCGGCGCGGCCCCCTTTTATACCCTTCCTGGACGATGAAGATGTTCCTGCACATGAAGATGTTCCTACACAGCAGCCATTGAGGATGTTCCTACACAGCAGCCAATGAAAATGTTCCTACACAGCAGCCAGATTGTGACATCACAGAGCATCCCTGTGATGTCACAATCTGGCTGCTGTGTAAGAACATTTTCATTGGCTGCTGTGTAGGAACATCCTCAATGGCTGCTATGTAGGAACATCTTCATTGGCTGCTGTGTAGGAACAGTCCCATTGGCTGCTGTGTCTATCTATCCATCTATCTATCTATCTATCTATCTATCTATCTATCTATCTATCTATCTATCTATCTATCTATCTATCTATCTATCTATCTATCTATCTATCTATCTATCTATCTATCTATCTATCTATATGTCTCTATCTCTATCTATCTATCTAGTGACTCTCAGGGCGGCGCGGCCCCCTTTTATACCCTTCCTGGACGATGAAGATGTTCCTGCACATGAAGATGTTCCTACACAGCAGCCATTGAGGATGTTCCTACACAGCAGCCAATGAAAATGTTCCTACACAGCAGCCAGATTGTGACATCACAGAGCATCCCTGTGTTGTCACAATCTGGCTGCTGTGTAGGAACATTTTCATTGGCTGCTGTGTAGGAACATCCTCAATGGCTGCTGTGTAGGAATATCTTCATTGGCTGCTGTGTAGGAACAGTCTCATTGGCTGCTGTGTCTATCTATCTATCTATCTATCTATCTATCTATCTATCTATCTATCTATCTATCTATCTATCTATCTATCTATCTATCTATCTATCTATCTATCTATCTATCTATCTATCTATCTAATGTCTCTATCTCTATCTATCTATCTAGTGACTCTCAGGGCGGCGCGGCCCCCTTTTATACCCTTCCTGGACGATGAAGATGTTCCTGCACATGAAGATGTTCCTACACAGCAGCCATTGAGGATGTTCCTACACAGCAGCCAATGAAAATGTTCCTACACAGCAGCCAGATTGTGACATCACAGAGCATCCCTGTGATGTCACAATCTGGCTGCTGTGTAAGAACATTTTCATTGGCTGCTGTGTAGGAACATCCTCAATGGCTGCTGTGTAAGAACATCTTCATTGGCTGCTGTGTAGGAACAGTCTCATTGGCTGCTGTGTCTATCAATCTATCTATCTATCTATCTATCTATCTATCTATCTATCTATCTATCTATCTATCTATCTATCTATCCATCTATCTATCTATCTATCTATCTATCTATCTATCTATCTATCTATCTATCTATCTATCTATCTATCTATCTATCTATCTATATGTCTCTATCTCTATCTATCTATCTAGTGACTCTCAGGGCGGCGCGGCCCCCTTTTATACCCTTCCTGGACGATGAAGATGTTCCTGCACATGAAGATATTCCTACACAGCAGCCATTGAGGATGTTCCTACACAGCAGCCAATGAAAATGTTCCTACACAGCAGCCAGATTGTGACATCACAGAGCATCCCTGTGATGTCACAATCTGGCTGCTGTGTAAGAACATTTTCATTGGCTGCTGTGTAGGAACATCCTCAATGGCTGCTGTGTAAGAACATCTTCATTGGCTGCTGTGTAGGAACAGTCTCATTGGCTGCTGTGTCTATCAATCTATCTATCTATCTATCTATCTATCTATCTATCTATCTATCTATCTATCTATCTATCTATCTATCTATCTATCTATCTATCTATCTATCTATCTATCTATCTATCCATCTTTCTATCTATCTATCTATCTATCTATCTATCTATCTATCTATCTATCTATCTATCTATCTATCTATCTATCTATCTATCTATCTATATGTCTCTATCTCTATCTATCTATCTAGTGACTCTCAGGGCGGCGCGGCCCCCTTTTATACCCTTCCTGGACGATGAAGATGTTCCTGCACATGAAGATGTTCCTACACAGCAGCCAGATTGTGACATCACAGAGCATCCCTGTGATGTCACAATCTGGCTGCTGTGTAAGAACATTTTCATTGGCTGCTGTGTAGGAACATCCTCAATGGCTGCTGTGTAGGAATATCTTCATTGGCTGCTGTGTAGGAACAGTCTCATTGGCTGCTGTGTCTATCTATCTATCTATCTATCTATCTATCTATCTATCTATCTATCTATCTATCTATCTATCTATCTATCTATCTATCTATCTATCTATCTATCTATCTATCTATCTATCTATCTAATGTCTCTATCTCTATCTATCTATCTAGTGACTCTCAGGGCGGCGCGGCCCCCTTTTATACCCTTCCTGGACGATGAAGATGTTCCTGCACATGAAGATGTTCCTACACAGCAGCCATTGAGGATGTTCCTACACAGCAGCCAATGAAAATGTTCCTACACAGCAGCCAGATTGTGACATCACAGAGCATCCCTGTGATGTCACAATCTGGCTGCTGTGTAAGAACATTTTCATTGGCTGCTGTGTAGGAACATCCTCAATGGCTGCTGTGTAAGAACATCTTCATTGGCTGCTGTGTAGGAACAGTCTCATTGGCTGCTGTGTCTATCAATCTATCTATCTATCTATCTATCTATCTATCTATCTATCTATCTATCTATCTATCTATCTATCTATCTATCTATCTATCTATCTATCTATCTATCTATCTATCTATCTATATGTCTCTATCTCTATCTATCTATCTAGTGACTCTCAGGGCGGCGCGGCCCCCTTTTATACCCTTCCTGGACGATGAAGATGTTCCTGCACATGAAGATATTCCTACACAGCAGCCATTGAGGATGTTCCTACACAGCAGCCAATGAAAATGTTCCTACACAGCAGCCAGATTGTGACATCACAGAGCATCCCTGTGATGTCACAATCTGGCTGCTGTGTAAGAACATTTTCATTGGCTGCTGTGTAGGAACATCCTCAATGGCTGCTGTGTAAGAACATCTTCATTGGCTGCTGTGTAGGAACAGTCTCATTGGCTGCTGTGTCTATCAATCTATCTATCTATCTATCTATCTATATATCTATCTATCTATCTATCTATCTATCTATCTATCTATCTATCTATCTATCTATCTATCTATCCATCTTTCTATCTATCTATCTATCTATCTATCTATCTATCTATCTATCTATCTATCTATCTATCTATCTATCTATCTATCTATCTATCTATCTATCTATATGTCTCTATCTCTATCTATCTATCTAGTGACTCTCAGGGCGGCGCGGCCCCCTTTTATACCCTTCCTGGACGATGAAGATGTTCCTGCACATGAAGATGTTCCTACACAGCAGCCATTGAGGATGTTCCTACACAGCAGCCAATGAAAATGTTCCTACACAGCAGCCAGATTGTGACATCACAGAGCATCCCTGTGATGTCACAATCTGGCTGCTGTGTAAGAACATTTTCATTGGCTGCTGTGTAGGAACATCCTCAATGGCTGCTGTGTAAGAACATCTTCATTGGCTGCTGTGTAGGAACAGTCTCATTGGCTGCTGTGTCTATCAATCTATCTATCTATCTATCTATCTATCTATCTATCTATCTATCTATCTATCTATCTATCTATCTATCTATCTATCTATCTATCTATCTATCTCTATCTATCTATCTAGTGACTCTCAGGGCGGCGCGGCCCCCTTTTATACTCTTCCTGGACGATGAAGATGTTCCTGCACATGAAGATGTTCCTAAACAGCAGCCATTGAGGATGTTCCTACACAGCAGCCAATGAAAATGTTCCTACACAGCAGCCAGATTGTGACATCACAGAGCATCCCTGTGATGTCACAATCTGGCTGCTGTGTAAGAACATTTTCATTGGCTGCTGTGTAGGAACATCCTCAATGGCTGCTGTGTAGGAACATCTTCATTGGCTGCTGTGTAGGAACAGTCTCATTGGCTGCTGTGTCTATCAATCAATCTATCTATCTATCTATCTATCTATCTATCTATCTATCTATCTATCTATCTATCTATCTATCTATCTATCTATCTATCTATCTATCTATCTATCTATCTATCTATATGTCTCTATCTCTATCTATCTATCTAGTGACTCTCAGGGCGGCGCGGCCCCCTTTTATACCCTTCCTGGACGATGAAGATGTTCCTGCATATGAAGATGTTCCTACACAGCAGCCATTGAGGATGTTCCTACACAGCAGCCAATGAAAATGTTCCTACACAGCAGCCAGATTGTGACATCACAGAGCATCCCTGTGATGTCACAATCTGGCTGCTGTGTAGGAACATTTTCATTGGCTGCTGTGTAGGAACATCCTCAATGGCTGCTGTGTAGGAATATCTTCATTGGCTGCTGTGTAGGAACAGTCTCATTGGCTGCTGTGTCTATCTATCTATCTATCTATCTATCTATCTATCTATCTATCTATCTATCTATCTATCTATCTATCTATCTATCTATCTATCTATCTATCTATCTATCTATCTATCTATATGTCTCTATCTCTATCTATCTATCTAGTGACTCTCAGGGCGGCGCGGCCCCCTTTTATACCCTTCCTGGACGATGAAGATGTTCCTGCACATGAAGATGTTCCTACACAGCAGCCAGATTGTGACATCACAGAGCATCCCTGTGATGTCACAATCTGGCTGCTGTGTAAGAACATTTTCATTGGCTGCTGTGTAGGAACATCCTCAATGGCTGCTGTGTTGGAACATCTTCATTGGCTGCTGTGTAGGAACAGTCTCATTGGCTGCTGTGTCTATCTATCTATCTATCTATCTATCTATCTATCTATCTATCTATCTATCTATCTATCTATCTATCTATCTATCTATCTATCTATCTATCTATCTATATGTCTCTATCTCTATCTATCTATCTAGTGACTCTCAGGGCGGCGCGGCCCCCTTTTATACCCTTCCTGGACGATGAAGATGTTCCTGCACATGAAGATGTTCCTACACAGCAGCCATTGAGGATGTTCCTACACAGCAGCCAATGAAAATGTTCCTACACAGCAGCCAGATTGTGACATCACAGAGCATCCCTGTGATGTCACAATCTGGCTGCTGTGTAAGAACATTTTCATTGGCTGCTGTGTAGGAACATCCTCAATGGCTGCTATGTAGGAACATCTTCATTGGCTGCTGTGTAGGAACAGTCCCATTGGCTGCTGTGTCTATCTATCCATCTATCTATCTATCTATCTATCTATCTATCTATCTATCTATCTATCTATCTATCTATCTATCTATCTATCTATCTATCTATCTATCTATCTATCTATCTATCTATATGTCTCTATCTCTATCTATCTATCTAGTGACTCTCAGGGCGGCGCGGCCCCCTTTTATACCCTTCCTGGACGATGAAGATGTTCCTGCACATGAAGATGTTCCTACACAGCAGCCATTGAGGATGTTCCTACACAGCAGCCAATGAAAATGTTCCTACACAGCAGCCAGATTGTGACATCACAGAGCATCCCTGTGTTGTCACAATCTGGCTGCTGTGTAGGAACATTTTCATTGGCTGCTGTGTAGGAACATCCTCAATGGCTGCTGTGTAGGAATATCTTCATTGGCTGCTGTGTAGGAACAGTCTCATTGGCTGCTGTGTCTATCTATCTATCTATCTATCTATCTATCTATCTATCTATCTATCTATCTATCTATCTATCTATCTATCTATCTATCTATCTATCTATCTATCTATCTATCTATCTAATGTCTCTATCTCTATCTATCTATCTAGTGACTCTCAGGGCGGCGCGGCCCCCTTTTATACCCTTCCTGGACGATGAAGATGTTCCTGCACATGAAGATGTTCCTACACAGCAGCCATTGAGGATGTTCCTACACAGCAGCCAATGAAAATGTTCCTACACAGCAGCCAGATTGTGACATCACAGAGCATCCCTGTGATGTCACAATCTGGCTGCTGTGTAAGAACATTTTCATTGGCTGCTGTGTAGGAACATCCTCAATGGCTGCTGTGTAAGAACATCTTCATTGGCTGCTGTGTAGGAACAGTCTCATTGGCTGCTGTGTCTATCAATCTATCTATCTATCTATCTATCTATCTATCTATCTATCTATCTATCTATCTATCTATCTATCCATCTATCTATCTATCTATCTATCTATCTATCTATCTATCTATCTATCTATCTATCTATCTATCTATCTATCTATCTATCTATCTATATGTCTCTATCTCTATCTATCTATCTAGTGACTCTCAGGGCGGCGCGGCCCCCTTTTATACCCTTCCTGGACGATGAAGATGTTCCTGCACATGAAGATATTCCTACACAGCAGCCATTGAGGATGTTCCTACACAGCAGCCAATGAAAATGTTCCTACACAGCAGCCAGATTGTGACATCACAGAGCATCCCTGTGATGTCACAATCTGGCTGCTGTGTAAGAACATTTTCATTGGCTGCTGTGTAGGAACATCCTCAATGGCTGCTGTGTAAGAACATCTTCATTGGCTGCTGTGTAGGAACAGTCTCATTGGCTGCTGTGTCTATCAATCTATCTATCTATCTATCTATCTATCTATCTATCTATCTATCTATCTATCTATCTATCTATCTATCTATCTATCTATCTATCTATCCATCTTTCTATCTATCTATCTATCTATCTATCTATCTATCTATCTATCTATCTATCTATCTATCTATCTATCTATCTATCTATCTATCTATCTATATGTCTCTATCTCTATCTATCTATCTAGTGACTCTCAGGGCGGCGCGGCCCCCTTTTATACCCTTCCTGGACGATGAAGATGTTCCTGCACATGAAGATGTTCCTACACAGCAGCCATTGAGGATGTTCCTACACAGCAGCCAATGAAAATGTTCCTACACAGCAGCCAGATTGTGACATCACAGAGCATCCCTGTGATGTCACAATCTGGCTGCTGTGTAAGAACATTTTCATTGGCTGCTGTGTAGGAACATCCTCAATGGCTGCTGTGTAAGAACATCTTCATTGGCTGCTGTGTAGGAACAGTCTCATTGGCTGCTGTGTCTATCAATCTATCTATCTATCTATCTATCTATCTATCTATCTATCTATCTATCTATCTATCTATCTATCTATCTATCTATCTATCTATCTATCTATCTATCTATCTCTATCTATCTATCTAGTGACTCTCAGGGCGGCGCGGCCCCCTTTTATACTCTTCCTGGACGATGAAGATGTTCCTGCACATGAAGATGTTCCTAAACAGCAGCCATTGAGGATGTTCCTACACAGCAGCCAATGAAAATGTTCCTACACAGCAGCCAGATTGTGACATCACAGAGCATCCCTGTGATGTCACAATCTGGCTGCTGTGTAAGAACATCCTCAATGGCTGCTGTGTAGGAACATCTTCATTGGCTGCTGTGTAGGAACAGTCTCATTGGCTGCTGTGTCTATCTATCTATCTATCTATCTATCTATCTATCTATCTATCTATCTATCTATCTATCTATCTATCTATCTATCTATCTATCTATCTATCTATCTATATGTCTCTATCTCTATCTATCTATCTAGTGACTCTCAGGGCGGCGCGGCCCCCTTTTATACCCTTCCTGGACGATGAAGATGTTCCTGCACATGAAGATGTTCCTACAGAGCAGCCAGATTGTGACATCACAGAGCATCCCTGTGATGTCACAATCTGGCTGCTGTGTAAGAACATTTTCATTGGCTGCTGTGTAGGAACATCCTCAATGGCTGCTGTGTTGGAACATCTTCATTGGCTGCTGTGTAGGAACAGTCTCATTGGCTGCTGTGTCTATCTATCTATCTATCTATCTATCTATCTATCTATCTATCTATCTATCTATCTATCTATCTATCTATCTATCTATCTATCTATCTATCTATATGTCTCTATCTCTATCTATCTATCTAGTGACTCTCAGGGCGGCGCGGCCCCCTTTTATACCCTTCCTGGACGATGAAGATGTTCCTGCACATGAAGATGTTCCTTCACAGCAGCCATTGAGGATGTTCCTACACAGCAGCCAATGAAAATGTTCCTACACAGCAGCCAGATTGTGACATCACAGAGCATCCCTGTGATGTCACAATCTGGCTGCTGTGTAAGAACATTTTCATTGGCTGCTGTGTAGGAACATCCTCAATGGCTGCTATGTAGGAACATCTTCATTGGCTGCTGTGTAGGAACAGTCTCATTGGCTGCTGTGTCTATCTATCCATCTATCTATCTATCTATCTATCTATCTATCTATCTATCTATCTATCTATCTATCTATCTATCTATCTATCTATCTATCTATCTATCTATCTATATGTCTCTATCTCTATCTATCTATCTAGTGACTCTCAGGGCGGCGCGGCCCCCTTTTATACCCTTCCTGGACGATGAAGATGTTCCTGCACATGAAGATGTTCCTACACAGCAGCCATTGAGGATGTTCCTACACAGCAGCCAATGAAAATGTTCCTACACAGCAGCCAGATTGTGACATCACAGAGCATCCCTGTGTTGTCACAATCTGGCTGCTGTGTAGGAACATTTTCATTGGCTGCTGTGTAGGAAAATCCTCAATGGCTGCTGTGTAGGAATATCTTCATTGGCTGCTGTGTAGGAACAGTCTCATTGGCTGCTGTGTCTATCTATCTATCTATCTATCTATCTATCTATCTATCTATCTATCTATCTATCTATCTATCTATCTATCTATCTATCTATCTATCTATCTATCTATCTATCTATCTATCTAATGTCTCTATCTCTATCTATCTATCTAGTGACTCTCAGGGCGGCGCGGCCCCCTTTTATACCCTTCCTGGACGATGAAGATGTTCCTGCACATGAAGATGTTCCTACACAGCAGCCATTGAGGATGTTCCTACACAGCAGCCAATGAAAATGTTCCTACACAGCAGCCAGATTGTGACATCACAGAGCATCCCTGTGATGTCACAATCTGGCTGCTGTGTAAGAACATTTTCATTGGCTGCTGTGTAGGAACATCCTCAATGGCTGCTGTGTTGGAACATCTTCATTGGCTGCTGTGTAGGAACAGTCTCATTGGCTGCTGTGTCTATCTATCTATCTATCTATCTATCTATCTATCTATCTATCTATCTATCTATCTATCTATCTATCTATCTATCTATCTATCTATCTATCTATCTATCTATCTATCTATATGTCTCTATCTCTATCTATCTATCTAGTGACTCTCAGGGCGGCGCGGCCCCCTTTTATACCCTTCCTGGACGATGAAGATGTTCCTGCACATGAAGATGTTCCTTCACAGCAGCCATTGAGGATGTTCCTACACAGCAGCCAATGAAAATGTTCCTACACAGCAGCCAGATTGTGACATCACAGAGCATCCCTGTGATGTCACAATCTGGCTGCTGTGTAGGAACATTTTCATTGGCTGCTGTGTAGGAACATCCTCAATGGCTGCTGTGTAGGAATATCTTCATTGGCTGCTGTGTAGGAACAGTCTCATTGGCTGCTGTGTCTATCTATCTATCTATCTATCTATCTATCTATCTATCTATCTATCTATCTATCTATCTATATGTCTCTATCTCTATCTATCTATCTAGTGACTCTCAGGGCGGCGCGGCCCCCTTTTATACCCTTCCTGGACGATGAAGATGTTCCTGCACATGAAGATGTTCCTACACAGCAGCCAGATTGTGACATCACAGAGCATCCCTGTGATGTCACAATCTGGCTGCTGTGTAAGAACATTTTCATTGGCTGCTGTGTAGGAACATCCTCAATGGCTGCTGTGTTGGAACATCTTCATTGGCTGCTGTGTAGGAACAGTCTCATTGGCTGCTGTGTCTATCTATCTATCTATCTATCTATCTATCTATCTATCTATCTATCTATCTATCTATCTATCTATCTATCTATCTATCTATCTATCTATCTATCTATCTATATGTCTCTATCTCTATCTATCTATCTAGTGACTCTCAGGGCGGCGCGGCCCCCTTTTATACCCTTCCTGGACGATGAAGATGTTCCTGCACATGAAGATGTTCCTTCACAGCAGCCATTGAGGATGTTCCTACACAGCAGCCAATGAAAATGTTCCTACACAGCAGCCAGATTGTGACATCACAGAGCATCCCTGTGATGTCACAATCTGGCTGCTGTGTAAGAACATTTTCATTGGCTGCTGTGTAGGAACATCCTCAATGGCTGCTATGTAGGAACATCTTCATTGGCTGCTGTGTAGGAACAGTCTCATTGGCTGCTGTGTCTATCTATCCATCTATCTATCTATCTATCTATCTATCTATCTATCTATCTATCTATCTATCTATCTATCTATCTATCTATCTATCTATCTATCTATCTATCTATCTATCTATATGTCTCTATCTCTATCTATCTATCTA
>NW_028176149.1:1552500-1555000 GCF_949987555.1 Borostomias antarcticus
GCTGCTGTGTCTATCTATCTATCTATCTATCTATCTATCTATCTATCTATCTATCTATCTATCTATCTATCTATCTATCTATCTATCTATCTATCTATCTATCTATCTATCTATCTATCTATCTATCTATCTATATGTCTCTATCTCTATCTATCTATCTAGTGACTCTCAGGGCGGCGCGGCCCCCTTTTATACCCTTCCTGGACGATGAAGATGTTCCTGCACATGAAGATGTTCCTACACAGCAGCCATTGAGGATGTTCCTACACAGCAGCCAATGAAAATGTTCCTACACAGCAGCCAGATTGTGACATCACAGAGCATCCCTGTGATGTCACAATCTGGCTGCTGTGTAAGAACATTTTCATTGGCTGCTGTGTAGGAACATCCTCAATGGCTGCTATGTAGGAACATCTTCATTGGCTGCTGTGTAGGAACAGTCTCATTGGCTGCTGTGTCTATCTATCCATCTATCTATCTATCTATCTATCTATCTATCTATCTATCTATCTATCTATCTATCTATCTATCTATCTATCTATCTATCTATCTATCTATCTATCTATCTATCTATCTATATGTCTCTATCTCTATCTATCTATCTAGTGACTCTCAGGGCGGCGCGGCCCCCTTTTATACCCTTCCTGGACGATGAAGATGTTCCTGCACATGAAGATGTTCCTACACAGCAGCCATTGAGGATGTTCCTACACAGCAGCCAATGAAAATGTTCCTACACAGCAGCCAGATTGTGACATCACAGAGCATCCCTGTGTTGTCACAATCTGGCTGCTGTGTAGGAACATTTTCATTGGCTGCTGTGTAGGAACATCCTCAATGGCTGCTGTGTAGGAATATCTTCATTGGCTGCTGTGTAGGAACAGTCTCATTGGCTGCTGTGTCTATCTATCTATCTATCTATCTATCTATCTATCTATCTATCTATCTATCTATCTATCTATATGTCTCTATCTCTATCTATCTATCTAGTGACTCTCAGGGCGGCGCGGCCCCCTTTTATACCCTTCCTGGACGATGAAGATGTTCCTGCACATGAAGATGTTCCTACACAGCAGCCATTGAGGATGTTCCTACACAGCAGCCAATGAAAATGTTCCTACACAGCAGCCAGATTGTGACATCACAGAGCATCCCTGTGATGTCACAATCTGGCTGCTGTGTAAGAACATTTTCATTGGCTGCTGTGTAGGAATATCCTCAATGGCTGCTGTGTAGGAACATCTTCATTGGCTGCTGTGTAGGAACAGTCTCATTGGCTGCTGTGTCTATCTATCTATCTATCTATCTATCTATCTATCTATCTATCTATCTATCTATCTATCTATCTATCTATCTATCTATCTATCTATCTATATGTCTCTATCTCTATCTATCTATCTAGTGACTCTCAGGGCGGCGCGGCCCCCTTTTATACCCTTCCTGGACGATGAAGATGTTCCTGCACATGAAGATGTTCCTACACAGCAGCCATTGAGGATGTTCCTACACAGCGGCCAATGAAAATGTTCCTACACAGCAGCCAGATTGTGACATCACAGAGCTTCCCTGTGATGTCACAATCTGGCTGCTGTGTAGGAACATTTTCATTGGCTGCTGTGTAGGAACATCCTCAATGGCTGCTGTGTAGGAATATCTTCATTGGCTGCTGTGTAGGAACAGTCTCATTGGCTGCTGTGTCTATCTATCTATCTATCTATCTATCTATCTACCTATCTATCTATCTATCTATCTATCTATCTATCTATCTATCTATCTATCTATCTATCTATCTATCTATCTATCTATCTATCTATCTATCTATCTATCTATCTCTATCTCTATCTATCTATCTAGTGACTCTCAGGGCGGCGCGGCCCCCTTTTATACCCTTCCTGGACGATGAAGATGTTCCTGCACATGAAGATGTTCCTACACAGCAGCCATTGAGGATGTTCCTACACAGCAGCCAATGAAAATGTTCCTACACAGCAGCCAGATTGTGACATCACAGAGCATCCCTGTGATGTCCCAATCTGGCTGCTGTGTAAGAACATTTTCATTGGCTGCTGTGTAGGAACATCCTCAATGGCTGCTGTGTAGGAATATCTTCATTGGCTGCTGTGTAGGAACAGTCTCATTGGCTGCTGTGTCTATCTATCTATCTATCTATCTATCTATCTATCTATCTATCTATCTATCTATCTATCTATCTATCTATCTATCTATCTATCTATCTATCTATCTATCTATATGTCTCTATCTCTATCTATCTATCTAGTGACTCTCAGGGCGGCGCGGCCCCCTTTTATACCCTTCCTGGACGATGAAGATGTTCCTGCACATGAAGATGTTCCTACACAGCAGCCATTGAGGATGTTCCTACACAGCAGCCAATGAAAATGTTCCTACACAGCAGCCAGATTGTGACATCACAGAGCATCCCTGTGATGTCACAATCTGGCTGCTGTGTAAGAACATTTTCATTGGCTGCTGTGTAGGA
>NW_028176149.1:1557500-1565000 GCF_949987555.1 Borostomias antarcticus
TGAAGATGTTCCTGCACATGAAGATATTCCTACACAGCAGCCATTGAGGATGTTCCTACACAGCAGCCAATGAAAATGTTCCTACACAGCAGCCAGATTGTGACATCACAGAGCATCCCTGTGATGTCACAATCTGGCTGCTGTGTAAGAACATTTTCATTGGCTGCTGTGTAGGAACATCCTCAATGGCTGCTGTGTAAGAACATCTTCATTGGCTGCTGTGTAGGAACAGTCTCATTGGCTGCTGTGTCTATCAATCTATCTATCTATCTATCTATCTATCTATCTATCTATCTATCTATCTATCTATCTATCCATCTATCTATCTATCTATCTATCTATCTATCTATCTATCTATCTATCTATCTATCTATCTATCTATCTATCTATCTATATGTCTCTATCTCTATCTATCTATCTAGTGACTCTCAGGGCGGCGCGGCCCCCTTTTATACCCTTCCTGGACGATGAAGATGTTCCTGCACATGAAGATGTTCCTACACAGCAGCCATTGAGGATGTTCCTACACAGCAGCCAATGAAAATGTTCCTACACAGCAGCCAGATTGTGACATCACAGAGCATCCCTGTGATGTCACAATCTGGCTGCTGTGTAAGAACATTTTCATTGGCTGCTGTGTAGGAACATCCTCAATGGCTGCTGTGTAAGAACATCTTCATTGGCTGCTGTGTAGGAACAGTCTCATTGGCTGCTGTGTCTATCAATCTATCTATCTATCTATCTATCTATCTATCTATCTATCTATCTATCTATCTATCTATCTATCTATCTATCTATCTATCTATCTATATGTCTCTATCTCTATCTATCTATCTAGTGACTCTCAGGGCGGCGCGGCCCCCTTTTATACTCTTCCTGGACGATGAAGATGTTCCTGCACATGAAGATGTTCCTACACAGCAGCCATTGAGGATGTTCCTACACAGCAGCCAATGAAAATGTTCCTACACAGCAGCCATATTGTGACATCACAGAGCATCCCTGTGATGTCACAATCTGGCTGCTGTGTAAGAACATTTTCATTGGCTGCTGTGTAGGAACATCCTCAATGGCTGCTGTGTAGGAACATCTTCATTGGCTGCTGTGTAGGAACAGTCTCATTGGCTGCTGTGTCTATCAATCTATCTATCTATCTATCTATCTATCTATCTATCTATCTATCTATCTATCTATCTATCTATCTATCTATCTATCTATCTATCTATCTATATGTCTCTATCTCTATCTATCTATCTAGTGACTCTCAGGGCGGCGCGGCCCCCTTTTATACCCTTCCTGGACGATGAAGATGTTCCTGCATATGAAGATGTTCCTACACAGCAGCCATTGAGGATGTTCCTACACAGCAGCCAATGAAAATGTTCCTACACAGCAGCCAGATTGTGACATCACAGAGCATCCCTGTGATGTCACAATCTGGCTGCTGTGTAGGAACATTTTCATTGGCTGCTGTGTAGGAACATCCTCAATGGCTGCTGTGTAGGAATATCTTCATTGGCTGCTGTGTAGGAACAGTCTCATTGGCTGCTGTGTCTATCTATCTATCTATCTATCTATCTATCTATCTATCTATGTATCTATCTATCTATCTATCTATCTATCTATCTATCTATCTATCTATCTATCTATCTATCTATCTATCTATCTATCTATCTATCTATCTATATGTCTCTATCTCTATCTATCTACCTAGTGACTCTCAGGGCGGCGCGGCCCCCTTTTATACCCTTCCTGGACGATGAAGATGTTCCTGCACATGAAGATGTTCCTACACAGCAGCCAGATTGTGACATCACAGAGCATCCCTGTGATGTCACAATCTGGCTGCTGTGTAAGAACATTTTCATTGGCTGCTGTGTAGGAACATCCTCAATGGCTGCTGTGTTGGAACATCTTCATTGGCTGCTGTGTAGGAACAGTCTCATTGGCTGCTGTGTCTATCTATCTATCTATCTATCTATCTATCTATCTATCTATCTATCTATCTATCTATCTATCTATCTATCTATCTATCTATCTATCTATCTATCTATCTATCTATCTATCTATCTATCTATCTATCTATCTATATGTCTCTATCTCTATCTATCTATCTAGTGACTCTCAGGGCGGCGCGGCCCCCTTTTATACCCTTCCTGGACGATGAAGATGTTCCTGCACATGAAGATGTTCCTACACAGCAGCCATTGAGGATGTTCCTACACAGCAGCCAATGAAAATGTTCCTACACAGCAGCCAGATTGTGACATCACAGAGCATCCCTGTGTTGTCACAATCTGGCTGCTGTGTAGGAACATTTTCATTGGCTGCTGTGTAGGAACATCCTCAATGGCTGCTGTGTAGGAATATCTTCATTGGCTGCTGTGTAGGAACAGTCTCATTGGCTGCTGTGTCTATCTATCTATCTATCTATCTATCTATCTATCTATCTATCTATCTATCTATCTATCTATCTATCTATCTATCTATCTATCTATCTATCTATATGTCTCTATCTCTATCTATCTATCTAGTGACTCTCAGGGCGGCGCGGCCCCCTTTTATACCCTTCCTGGACGATGAAGATGTTCCTGCACATGAAGATGTTCCTACACAGCAGCCATTGAGGATGTTCCTACACAGCAGCCAATGAAAATGTTCCTACACAGCAGCCAGATTGTGACATCACAGAGCATCCCTGTGATGTCACAATCTGGCTGCTGTGTAAGAACATTTTCATTGGCTGCTGTGTAGGAACATCCTCAATGGCTGCTGTGTAGGAACATCTTCATTGGCTGCTGTGTAGGAACAGTCTCATTGGCTGCTGTGTCTATCAATCTATCTATCTATCTATCTATCTATCTATCTATCTATCTATCTATCTATCTATCTATCTATCTATCTATCTATCTATCTATCTATATGTCTCTATCTCTATCTATCTATCTATCTAGTGACTCTCAGGGCGGCGCGGCCCCCTTTTATACCCTTCCTGGACGATGAAGATGTTCCTGCACATGAAGATGTTCCTACACAGCAGCCATTGAGGATGTTCCTACACAGCAGCCAATGAAAATGTTCCTACACAGCAGCCAGATTGTGACATCACAGAGCATCCCTGTGTTGTCACAATCTGGCTGCTGTGTAGGAACATTTTCATTGGCTGCTGTGTAGGAACATCCTCAATGGCTGCTGTGTAGGAATATCTTCATTGGCTGCTGTGTAGGAACAGTCTCATTGGCTGCTGTGTCTATCTATCTATCTATCTATCTATCTATCTATCTATCTATCTATCTATCTATCTATCTATCTATCTATCTATCTATCTATCTATCTATCTATCTATCTATCTATCTATCTATCTATCTATATGTCTCTATCTCTATCTATCTACCTAGTGACTCTCAGGGCGGCGCGGCCCCCTTTTATACCCTTCCTGGACGATGAAGATGTTCCTGCACATGAAGATGTTCCTACACAGCAGCCAGATTGTGACATCACAGAGCATCCCTGTGATGTCACAATCTGGCTGCTGTGTAAGAACATTTTCATTGGCTGCTGTGTAGGAACATCCTCAATGGCTGCTGTGTTGGAACATCTTCATTGGCTGCTGTGTAGGAACAGTCTCATTGGCTGCTGTGTCTATCTATCTATCTATCTATCTATCTATCTATCTATCTATCTATCTATCTATCTATCTATCTATCTATCTATCTATCTATCTATCTATCTATCTATCTATCTATCTATCTATATGTCTCTATCTCTATCTATCTATCTAGTGACTCTCAGGGCGGCGCGGCCCCCTTTTATACCCTTCCTGGACGATGAAGATGTTCCTGCACATGAAGATGTTCCTACACAGCAGCCATTGAGGATGTTCCTACACAGCAGCCAATGAAAATGTTCCTACACAGCAGCCAGATTGTGACATCACAGAGCATCCCTGTGTTGTCACAATCTGGCTGCTGTGTAGGAACATTTTCATTGGCTGCTGTGTAGGAACATCCTCAATGGCTGCTGTGTAGGAATATCTTCATTGGCTGCTGTGTAGGAACAGTCTCATTGGCTGCTGTGTCTATCTATCTATCTATCTATCTATCTATCTATCTATCTATCTATCTATCTATCTATCTATCTATCTATCTATCTATCTATCTATCTATCTATCTATCTATATGTCTCTATCTCTATCTATCTATCTAGTGACTCTCAGGGCGGCGCGGCCCCCTTTTATACCCTTCCTGGACGATGAAGATGTTCCTGCACATGAAGATGTTCCTACACAGCAGCCATTGAGGATGTTCCTACACAGCAGCCAATGAAAATGTTCCTACACAGCAGCCAGATTGTGACATCACAGAGCATCCCTGTGATGTCACAATCTGGCTGCTGTGTAAGAACATTTTCATTGGCTGCTGTGTAGGAACATCCTCAATGGCTGCTGTGTAGGAACATCTTCATTGGCTGCTGTGTAGGAACAGTCTCATTGGCTGCTGTGTCTATCAATCTATCTATCTATCTATCTATCTATCTATCTATCTATCTATCTATCTATCTATCTATCTATCTATCTATCTATCTATCTATCTATATGTCTCTATCTCTATCTATCTATCTATCTAGTGACTCTCAGGGCGGCGCGGCCCCCTTTTATACCCTTCCTGGACGATGAAGATGTTCCTGCACATGAAGATGTTCCTACACAGCAGCCATTGAGGATGTTCCTACACAGCAGCCAATGAAAATGTTCCTACACAGCAGCCAGATTGTGACATCACAGAGCATCCCTGTGTTGTCACAATCTGGCTGCTGTGTAGGAACATTTTCATTGGCTGCTGTGTAGGAACATCCTCAATGGCTGCTGTGTAGGAATATCTTCATTGGCTGCTGTGTAGGAACAGTCTCATTGGCTGCTGTGTCTATCTATCTATCTATCTATCTATCTATCTATCTATCTATCTATCTATCTATCTATCTATCTATCTATCTATCTATCTATCTATCTATCTATCTATATGTCTCTATCTCTATCTATCTATCTAGTGACTCTCAGGGCGGCGCGGCCCCCTTTTATACCCTTCCTGGACGATGAAGATGTTCCTGCATATGAAGATGTTCCTACACAGCAGCCATTGAGGATGTTCCTACACAGCAGCCAATGAAAATGTTCCTACACAGCAGCCAGATTGTGACATCACAGAGCATCCCTGTGATGTCACAATCTGGCTGCTGTGTAAGAACATTTTCATTGGCTGCTGTGTAGGAACATCCTCAATGGCTGATATGTAGGAACATCTTCATTGGCTGCTGTGTAGGAACAGTCTCATTGGCTGCTGTGTCTATCTATCTATCTATCTATCTATCTATCTATCTATCTATCTATCTATCTATCTATCTCTCTATCTATCTATCTAGTGACTCTCAGGGCGGCGCGGCCCCCTTTTATACCCTTCCTGGACGATGAAGATGTTCCTGCACATGAAGATGTTCCTACACAGCAGCCATTGAGGATGTTCCTACACAGCAGCCAATGAAAATTTTCCTACACAGCAGCCAGATTGTGACATCACAGAGCATCCCTGTGATGTCACAATCTGGCTGCTGTGTAAGAACATTTTCATTGGCTGCTGTGTAGGAATATCCTCAATGGCTGCTGTGTAGGAACATCTTCATTGGCTGCTGTGTAGGAACAGTCTCATTGGCTGCTGTGTCTATCTATCTATCTATCTATCTATCTATCTATCTATCTATCTATCTATCTATCTATCTATCTATCTATCTATCTATCTATCTATCTATCTATCTATATGTCTCTATCTCTATCTATCTATCTAGTGACTCTCAGGGCGGCGCGGCCCCCTTTTATACCCTTCCTGGACGATGAAGATGTTCCTGCACATGAAGATGTTCCTACACAGCAGCCATTGAGGATGTTCCTACACAGCGGCCAATGAAAATGTTCCTACACAGCAGCCAGATTGTGACATCACAGAGCATCCCTGTGATGTCACAATCTGGCTGCTGTGTAGGAACATTTTCATTGGCTGCTGTGTAGGAACATCCTCAATGGCTGCTGTGTAGGAATATCTTCATTGGCTGCTGTGTAGGAACAGTCTCATTGGCTGCTGTGTCTATCTATCTATCTATCTATCTATCTATCTATCTATCTATCTATCTATCTATCTATCTATCTATCTATCTATCTATCTATCTATCTATCTATCTATCTCTATCTCTATCTATCTATCTAGTGACTCTCAGGGCGGCGCGGCCCCCTTTTATACCCTTCCTGGACGATGAAGATGTTCCTGCACATGAAGATGTTCCTACACAGCAGCCATTGAGGATGTTCCTACACAGCAGCCAATGAAAATGTTCCTACACAGCAGCCAGATTGTGACATCACAGAGCATCCCTGTGATGTCACAATCTGGCTGCTGTGTAAGAACATTTTCATTGGCTGCTGTGTAGGAACATCCTCAATGGCTGCTATGTAGGAACATCTTCATTGGCTGCTGTGTAGGAACAGTCTCATTGGCTGCTGTGTCTATCTATCTATCTATCTATCTATCTATCTATCTATCTATCTATCTATCTATCTATCTATCTATCTATCTATCTATCTATCTATCTATCTATCTATCTATATGTCTCTATCTCTATCTATCTATCTAGTGACTCTCAGGGCGGCGCGGCCCCCTTTTATACCCTTCCTGGACGATGAAGATGTTCCTGCACATGAAGATATTCCTACACAGCAGCCATTGAGGATGTTCCTACACAGCAGCCAATGAAAATGTTCCTACACAGCAGCCAGATTGTGACATCACAGAGCATCCCTGTGATGTCACAATCTGGCTGCTGTGTAAGAACATTTTCATTGGCTGCTGTGTAGGAACATCCTCAATGGCTGCTGTGTAAGAACATCTTCATTGGCTGCTGTGTAGGAACAGTCTCATTGGCTGCTGTGTCTATCAATCTATCTATCTATCTATCTATCTATCTATCTATCTATCTATCTATCTATCTATCTATCTATCTATCTATCTATCTATCTATCTATCTATCTATCTATCTATCTATATGTCTCTATCTCTATCTATCTATCTAGTGACTCTCAGGGCGGCGCGGCCCCCTTTTATACTCTTCCTGGACGATGAAGATGTTCCTGCACATGAAGATGTTCCTACACAGCAGCCATTGAGGATGTTCCTACACAGCAGCCAATGAAAATGTTCCTACACAGCAGCCAGATTGTGACATCACAGAGCATCCCTGTGATGTCACAATCTGGCTGCTGTGTAAGAACATTTTCATTGGCTGCTGTGTAGGAACATCCTCAATGGCTGCTGTGTAGGAACATCTTCATTGGCTGCTGTGTAGGAACAGTCTCATTGGCTGCTGTGTCTATCAATCTATCTATCTATCTATCTATCTATCTATCTATCTATCTATCTATCTATCTATCTATCTATCTATCTATCTATCTATCTATCT
>NW_028176149.1:1570000-1575000 GCF_949987555.1 Borostomias antarcticus
ACTCTCAGGGCGGCGCGGCCCCCTTTTATACCCTTCCTGGACGATGAAGATGTTCCTGCATATGAAGATGTTCCTACACAGCAGCCATTGAGGATGTTCCTACACAGCAGCCAATGAAAATGTTCCTACACAGCAGCCAGATTGTGACATCACAGAGCATCCCTGTGATGTCACAATCTGGCTGCTGTGTAGGAACATTTTCATTGGCTGCTGTGTAGGAACATCCTCAATGGCTGCTGTGTAGGAATATCTTCATTGGCTGCTGTGTAGGAACAGTCTCATTGGCTGCTGTGTCTATCAATCTATCTATCTATCTATCTATCTATCTATCTATCTATCTATCTATCTATCTATCTATCTATCTATCTATCTATCTATCTATCTATCTATCTATCTATATGTCTCTATCTCTATCTATCTATCTAGTGACTCTCAGGGCGGCGCGGCCCCCTTTTATACCCTTCCTGGACGATGAAGATGTTCCTGCACATGAAGATGTTCCTACACAGCAGCCATTGAGGATGTTCCTACACAGCAGCCAATGAAAATGTTCCTACACAGCAGCCAGATTGTGACATCACAGAGCATCCCTGTGATGTCACAATCTGGCTGCTGTGTAGGAACATTTTCATTGGCTGCTGTGTAGGAACATCCTCAATGGCTGCTGTGTAGGAATATCTTCATTGGCTGCTGTGTAGGAACAGTCTCATTGGCTGCTGTGTCTATCAATCTATCTATCTATCTATCTATCTATCTATCTATCTATCTATCTATCTATCTATCTATCTATATGTCTCTATCTCTATCTATCTATCTAGTGACTCTCAGGGCGGCGCGGCCCCCTTTTATACCCTTCCTGGACGATGAAGATGTTCCTGCACATGAAGATGTTCCTACACAGCAGCCATTGAGGATGTTCCTACACAGCGGCCAATGAAAATGTTCCTACACAGCAGCCAGATTGTGACATCACAGAGCATCCCTGTGATGTCACAATCTGGCTGCTGTGTAGGAACATTTTCATTGGCTGCTGTGTAGGAACATCCTCAATGGCTGCTGTGTAGGAACATCTTCATTGGCTGCTGTGTAGGAACAGTCTCATTGGCTGCTGTGTCTATCAATCTATCTATCTATCTATCTATCTATCTATCTATCTATCTATCTATCTATCTATCTATCTATCTATCTATCTATCTATCTATCTATCTATCTATCTATCTAACTATCTGTCTATCTATCTATCTATCTATCTATCTATATGTCTCTATCTCTATCTATCTATCTAGTGACTCTCAGGGCGGCGCGGCCCCCTTTTATACCCTTCCTGGACGATGAAGATGTTCCTGCACATGAAGATGTTCCTACACAGCAGCCATTGAGGATGTTCCTACACAGCAGCCAATGAAAATGTTCCTACACAGCAGCCAGATTGTGACATCACAGAGCATCCCTGTGATGTCACAATCTGGCTGCTGTGTAGGAACATTTTCATTGGCTGCTGTGTAGGAACATCCTCAATGGCTGCTGTGTAGGAATATCTTCATTGGCTGCTGTGTAGGAACAGTCTCATTGGCTGCTGTGTCTATCAATCTATCTATCTATCTATCTATCTATCTATCTATCTATCTATCTATCTATCTATCTATCTATCTATCTATCTATCTATCTATCTATCTATCTATATGTCTCTATCTCTATCTATCTATCTAGTGACTCTCAGGGCGGCGCGGCCCCCTTTTATACCCTTCCTGGATGATGAAGATGTTCCTGCATATGAAGATGTTCCTACACAGCAGCCATTGAGGATGTTCCTACACAGCAGCCAATGAAAATGTTCCTACACAGCAGCCAGATTGTGACATCACAGAGCATCGCTGTGATGTCACAATCTGGCTGCTGTGTAAGAACATTTTCATTGGCTGCTGTGTAGGAACATCCTCAATGGCTGATATGTAGGAACATCTTCATTGGCTGCTGTGTAGGAACAGTCTCATTGGCTGCTGTGTCTATCTATCTATCTATCTATCTATCTATCTATCTATCTATCTATCTATCTATCTATCTATCTATCTATCTATCTATCTATCTATCTATCTATCTATCTATCTATCTATCTATCTATCTATATGTCTCTATCTCTATCTATCTATCTAGTGACTCTCAGGGCGGCGCGGCCCCCTTTTATACCCTTCCTGGACGATGAAGATGTTCCTGCACATGAAGATGTTCCTACACAGCAGCCATTGAGGATGTTCCTACACAGCAGCCAATGAAAATGTTCCTACACAGCAGCCAGATTGTGACATCACAGAGCATCCCTGTGATGTCACAATCTGGCTGCTGTGTAGGAACATTTTCATTGGCTGCTGTGTAGGAACATCCTCAATGGCTGCTGTGTAGGAATATCTTCATTGGCTGCTGTGTAGGAACAGTCTCATTGGCTGCTGTGTCTATCTATCTATCTATCTATCTATCTATCTATCTATCTATCTATCTATCTATCTATCTATCTATCTATCTATCTATCTATCTATCTATATGTCTCTATCTCTATCTATCTATCTATCTAGTGACTCTCAGGGCGGCGCGGCCCCCTTTTATACCCTTCCTGGACGATGAAGATGTTCCTGCATATGAAGATGTTCCTACACAGCAGCCATTGAGGATGTTCCTACACAGCAGCCAATGAAAATGTTCCTACACAGCAGCCAGATTGTGACATCACAGAGCATCCCTGTGATGTCACAATCTGGCTGCTGTGTAGGAACATTTTCATTGGCTGCTGTGTAGGAACATCCTCAATGGCTGCTGTGTAGGAATATCTTCATTGGCTGCTGTGTAGGAACAGTCTCATTGGCTGCTGTGTCTATCAATCTATCTATCTATCTATCTATCTATCTATCTATCTATCTATCTATCTATCTATCTATCTATCTATCTATCTATCTATCTATCTATCTATCTATCTATCTATATGTCTCTATCTCTATCTATCTATCTAGTGACTCTCAGGGCGGCGCGGCCCCCTTTTATACCCTTCCTGGACGATGAAGATGTTCCTGCACATGAAGATGTTCCTACACAGCAGCCATTGAGGATGTTCCTACACAGCGGCCAATGAAAATGTTCCTACACAGCAGCCAGATTGTGACATCACAGAGCATCCCTGTGATGTCACAATCTGGCTGCTGTGTAGGAACATTTTCATTGGCTGCTGTGTAGGAACATCCTCAATGGCTGCTGTGTAGGAATATCTTCATTGGCTGCTGTGTAGGAACAGTCTCATTGGCTGCTGTGTCTATCTATCTATCTATCTATCTATCTATCTATGTATCTATCTATGTATCTATCTATCTATCTATCTATCTATCTATCTATCTATATGTCTCTATCTCTATCTATCTATCTAGTGACTCTCAGGGCGGCGCGGCCCCCTTTTATACCCTTCCTGGACGATGAAGATGTTCCTGCACATGAAGATGTTCCTACACAGCAGCCAGATTGTGACATCACAGAGCATCCCTGTGATGTCACAATCTGGCTGCTGTGTAAGAACATTTTCATTGGCTGCTGTGTAGGAACATCCTCAATGGCTGCTGTGTTGGAACATCTTCATTGGCTGCTGTGTAGGAACAGTCTCATTGGCTGCTGTGTCTATCTATCTATCTATCTATCTATCTATCTATCTATCTATCTATCTATCTATCTATCTATCTATCTATCTATCTATCTATCTATCTATCTATCTATCTATCTATCTATATGTCTCTATCTCTATCTATCTATCTAGTGACTCTCAGGGCGGCGCGGCCCCCTTTTATACCCTTCCTGGACGATGAAGATGTTCCTGCACATGAAGATGTTCCTACACAGCAGCCATTGAGGATGTTCCTACACAGCAGCCAATGAAAATGTTCCTACACAGCAGCCAGATTGTGACATCACAGAGCATCCCTGTGATGTCACAATCTGGCTGCTGTGTAAGAACATTTTCATTGGCTGCTGTGTAGGAACATCCTCAATGGCTGCTATGTAGGAACATCTTCATTGGCTGCTGTGTAGGAACAGTCTCATTGGCTGCTGTGTCTATCTATCCATCTATCTATCTATCTATCTATCTATCTATCTATCTATCTATCTATCTATCTATCTATCTATCTATCTATCTATCTATCTATCTATCTATCTATCTATCTATATGTCTCTATCTCTATCTATCTATCTAGTGACTCTCAGGGCGGCGCGGCCCCCTTTTATACCCTTCCTGGACGATGAAGATGTTCCTGCACATGAAGATGTTCCTACACAGCAGCCATTGAGGATGTTCCTACACAGCAGCCAATGAAAATGTTCCTACACAGCAGCCAGATTGTGACATCACAGAGCATCCCTGTGTTGTCACAATCTGGCTGCTGTGTAGGAACATTTTCATTGGCTGCTGTGTAGGAACATCCTCAATGGCTGCTGTGTAGGAATATCTTCATTGGCTGCTGTGTAGGAACAGTCTCATTGGCTGCTGTGTCTATCTATCTATCTATCTATCTATCTATCTATATGTCTCTATCTCTATCTATCTATCTAGTGACTCTCAGGGCGGCGCGGCCCCCTTTTATACCCTTCCTGGACGATGAAGATGTTCCTGCACATGAAGATGTTCCTACACAGCAGCCATTGAGGATGTTCCTACACAGCAGCCAATGAAAATGTTCCTACACAGCAGCCAGATTGTGACATCACAGAGCATCCCTGTGATGTCACAATCTGGCTGCTGTGTAGGAACATTTTCATTGGCTGCTGTGTAGGAACATCCTCAATGGCTGCTGTGTAGGAATATCTTCATTGGCTGCTGTGTAGGAACAGTCTCATTGGCTGCTGTGTCTATCAATCTATCTATCTATCTATCTATCTATCTATCTATCTATCTATCTATCTATCTATCTATCTATCTATCTATCTATCTATCTATCTATCTATCTATCTATCTATCTATCTATCTATCT